>NW_027590759.1:0-2500 GCF_964213995.1 Mustelus asterias
CCGGGCGGGAGCGAGTGCCGTCTCCTGGCGGGTGGGGCGGAAAAATTGTCGCGCGCCCGCCCTCGTCCCCACGTGACAGCCGCCCCTCCCCTTCCCCTGCACAGGGGAGCAGCGACGCAGGCGCGCTGCGTCTCTCTATTGTCGAGATCACAAGGCCTGTCCCCTGTGACATCACAAACCCCGCCCACAGCACTGACGCCACAACGTTTGTTCCCCCTCGTGACATCAAAAGCCCCGCCCACTACTGACATCACAATGCCTGTTTTCCCCATGACATCACAGACCCCGCCCACTACTGACATCACAATGCCTGTTTCCCCATGACATCATAGACCCCGCCCACAGTTCTGACATCCAAATGCCTGCCCCCCCGTGACATCATAAACCCCCACCCACAGCACTGACATCACAATGCCTGTCCCCCCGCATGACATCACACACACCGCCCACAGCATCCAACTAGGTGGCTTGCACGGTAGCACAGTGGGTTAGCACTGCTGCCTCACAGCGCCAGGGACCCGGGTTCGATTCCCGACTTGGGTCACTGTCTGTGTGGAGTCTGCACGTTCTCCCCGCGTCTGCGTGGGTTTCCTCCGGGTGCTCCGGTTTCCTCCCACAGTCTGAAAGATGTGCTGGTTAGGGTGCATTGGCCATGCTAAATTCTCCCTCAGTGTACCCGAACAGGTGCTGGAGTGTGGCGACTAGGGGATTCTCACAGTAACTTCATTGCAGTGTTAACGTAAGCCTACTTGTAACTAATAAACTTAAGCACGTCTTTGGGACAGTGGGAGGAAACCGCAGCACCCGGAGGAAACCCATGCAGACATGGGAGAACGTGCAGACTCTGCACAGACAGTGACCCAAGCCAGGAATCGAACCCGGGTCCCTGGCACTGTGAGGTGGAGATGCCGGCGTTGGACTGGGGTAAACACAGTAAGAGTTTTAACAACACCAGGTTAAAGTCCAACAGGTTTATTTGGTAGCAAATGCCATTAGCTTTCGGAGCGCTGCTCCTTCGTCAGATGGAGTGGAAATCTGCTGAGCCCCCACAGCTTGTCTGGACTTGCAGAATCTCACTGGCTGTCCTGTCTGGAGACAATCTCTTTAACCTGTGCTTAATGCTCCCTCCACTCACATTGTCTGTATCTTTAAGACCTGGCTGGCTGTAGAGATTCGCATTCTAATCAGTATTCTGTAACCTGATTTTGTGTCTCCGTGCACTGTTTGAGAGCACATTTCCACTCCATCTGACGAAGGAGCAGCGCTCCGAAAGCTAATGGCATTCGCTGCCAAATAAACCTGTTGGACTTTAACCCACTGTACTTTACCCCACTGTGCTGCCCCTAAGTGAGAGATTTGCCACACTGACAGTGGCCATATCTGTTAATGAGCACAAGGTCCAAAGATCATTAAAAATTATTACAATTCGGCCCATCGAGCCTGCTGTGCTATTCAATGAGATCCCGACTGTTCAGATGTGAGAACTCCACTCTCCTGCCTTATCCACTCGATTCTCTTACAGATGAATAATCTGTCTCTCAGCCTTGAACATACTTAATGACCCAGCCTCGACAGCCCTGTGGCGGGAAAGAATTTGATGTGGACAATCTGATGTTCTGACCTGAAGAAGGTGCTTGGGGCTCCGAAAGCTTGTGTGGCTTTTGCCACCAAATAAACCTGTTGGACTTTAACCTGGTGTTGTTAAACTTCTTACCGGGAAAGAATTTCACAGATTCACCCCCCCTCTCCGAGAGAAGTTAATCATAGAATCCATAGAAGCCCTACAGTGCAGAAGGAGGCCATTCGGCCCATCGAGTCTGCACCGACCACAATCCCACCCAGGCCCTATCTCCGTTACCCCACATATTTACCCTGCTAATCCCCCTGACACCAGGGGTCAATTTAGCATGGCCAATCAACCTAAACAACTGTGGGAGGAAACCGGAGCACCCGGAGGAAACCCACACAGACACGGGGAGAACGTGCAGACTCCGCGCAGTCAGTGACCCAAGCTGGGAATCGAACCCGGGTCCCTGGCGCTGTGAGACAGCAGTGCTAACCGCTGTGTCGCCCCCTGAGATTCCTCCTCATCTCCGTCTCCAATGGGCGACCCCCCCCCCCCATATTCTGAGACCTCTGATCCTAAACTCTCCCACAAAGGGTGGGAACCTCTCTACATCGACCCTCTGGACTAACTTAATGGTACAAAAATGGGCGGCATGGACAAGTTGGGCCGAAGGGCCTGTTTCCATGCTGCAAACCTCTAAAGCTAACTTGCAAGTTCAGCAGGTGATAGGGAAGGTGAATGGAATGTCGGCCTTTATTTCAGAAGTATAACTTCTACAGACGCACCATAGAAAGCATTCTTTCACAGCTTGGTATGGCATTTGAGAGTCAACCGCATTGCTGTGGCTCTGGAGTCACATGTAGGCCAGACCAGGTAAGGATGGCAGATTTCCTTCCCTAAAGGACATTAGTGAAACAGATGGGTTTTTCCGAC
>NW_027590759.1:7500-97500 GCF_964213995.1 Mustelus asterias
GGGATATGGTCCCCGGAAGGGTAGGGGGTTTTAGTTCAGTCGGGGGCAGCATGGTCGGTGCAGGCTTGGAGGGCCGAAGGGCCTGTTCCTGTGCTGTAATTCTCTTTGTTCTTTGAACACGGGTCCCTGGCACTGTGAGGCAGCAGCGCTAACCACTTTGCCACCGTGCCACACACTTGAGTAAATGTGATAAATTGGCCATAGAGTTATAGAGTCATATACATTTATAGCATGGAAACAGGCCCTTCGGCCCAACTTATCCATGCCGCCCCTTTTATCTTAACCACTAAGCTAGTCCCAATTGCCCCTGTTTGGCCCATATCCCTCTATACCCATCTTACCCATGTAACTGTCTAAACGCTTTTTAAAAGACAAAATTGTACCCGCCTCTACTACTACCTCTGGCAGCTTGTTCCAGACACTCACCACCCTCTGTGTGAAAAAATTGCCCCTCTGGACTCTTTTGTATCTCTCCCCTCTCACCTTAAACCTATGCCCTCTGGTTTTAGACTCCCCTACCTTTGGGAAAAGATATTGACTATCTAGCTGATCTGTGCCCCTCATTATTTTATAGACCTCTATAAGATCACCCCTCAGCCTCCTACGCTCCAGAAAAAAAAGTCCCAGTCTATCCAGCTCAAACTCAAACCATCAAGTCCCGGTAGCATCCTAGTAAATCCTTTCTGCATTCTTTCTAGTTTAATAATATCCTTTCTATAATAGGGTGACCAGAACTGTACACCCTTATTTCAGAAGTATAACTTCTACAGACGCACCATAGAAAGCATTCTTTCACAGCTTGGTATGGCATTTGAGAGTCAACCATATTGCTGTGGCTCTGGAGTCACATGTAGGCCAGACCGGGTAAGGACGGCAGATTTCCTTCCCTAAAGGACATTAGTGAACCAGATGGGTTCCAAGTGTGGCCTTACCAATGTCTTGTACAACTTCAACAAGACGTCCCAACTCCTTTATTCAATGCTCTGACCGATGAAACCAAGCATGCCGAATGCCTTCTTCACCGCTCTGTCCACCTGTGACTCCACTTTCAAGGAACTATGAACCTGTACCCCTAGATCTCTTTGTTCTGTAACTCTCCCCAACGCCCTACCATTAACTGAGTAAGTCCTGCCCTGGTTCAATCGACCAAAATGCATCACCTCGCATTTGTCTAAATTAAACTCCATCTGCCATTCGTCAGCCCACTGGCCCAATTGATCAAGATCCCGTTGCAACCCTAGATAACCTTCTTCACTGTCCGCTATTGCCACCAAATCGCTTGTAAACCTGTCGACGTGAATGAATCTCAGGTGGTGGAAGTGAATTCTTTCGAGTTTAATAATATCCTTTCTACAATTGGGTGACCAGAACCGTACACAGTGTACACAGTCGCGGTGTCTGTGTGGAATATTTCACAGACAATAATTTTCCCACATTATTATTTATTCCACTGTACACTGGTGGTCAACTGATGCATCGGTAACACGTAGGTGTCCGCTGCTGAGGCATCCTCCTTTAAGATCCTTTGTATTTGAGCACCTGCAGACTGGAGTCAAGTCCGTTATGGAAATGGAAGGAGGGTGTTCAGGGTTAGGGTCGACATCCGAGGGGTTGGAAGGCTGGTCAGAGGGGTGACGTACAGGAAACCGAGGAGGCCGCAGATATTGTGGCCTTTTGGGGCAGAACAATGGCTAAGGACATCGCGGACAAAGTCCTGGCTGGAGGGAGGGAGAGCTCGTAGTTGAAGGTAGGACGCTACTTGTCCACAGTTACCCTCCCACCCCTCTCCCTCATCACCAGGGATCCCGTCTCTGGTGCGTTGGGGAGAGGGCTGAGGGAGGGGGGGTGTGGATGCGAGGGGAGTCTGGGGGTCTTGACGCCGTTTCCGAGCTCTTTACCCAGATGGGTGGATTGGGGAGAATGGTGGGGAGAGATGGAGGGAAGGAAGGAAGTAAGAGATGGAGGGAAGGGAGAGATGGAGGGGAGGGAAGGGAGGGAGGGGAGGGAAGGGAGAGATGGAGGGGAGGGAGGGAGAGATGGAGGGGAGGGAAGGGAGGGAGGGGAGGGAAGGGAGAGATGGAGGGGAGGGAAGGGAGAGATGGAGGGGAGGGAGAGATGGAGGGGAGGGAGGGAGAGATGGAGGGGAGGGAGAGATGGAGGGGAGGGAGAGATGGAGGGGAGGGAGGGAGAGATGGAGGGGAGGGAGAGATGGGGGGAGGGAGAGATGGAGGGGAGGGAGGGAGAGATGGAGGGGAGGGAGGGAGGGAGGGAGAGATGGAGGGGAGGGAAGGGAGAGATGGAGGGGAGGGAGGGAGAGATGGAGGGGAGGGAGGGAGAGATGGAGGGGAGGGAGAGATGGAGGGGAGGGAGGGAGAGATGGAGGGAGGGAGAGATGGAGGGGAGGGAGGGAGAGATGGAGGGGAGGGAGGGATGGAGGGAGAGATGGAGGGGAGGAAGGGAGAGATGGAGGGGAGGAAGGGAGAGATGGAGGGGAGGGAGGGAGAGATGGAGGGGAGGGAGGGAGAGATGGAGGGGAGGGAGGGAGAGATGGAGGGAAGGGAGGAAGAGATGGAGGGCAGGGAAGGGAGAGATGGAGGGGAGGGAGGGAGAGATGGAGGGGAGGGAAGGGAGAGATGGAGGGGAGGGAAGGGAGAGATGGAGGGGAGGGAGGAAGAGATGGAGGGAAGGTGGGAAGAAGTGATGGAGGGGAGGGAGGGAGAGATGGAGGGGAGGGAGAGATGGAGGGGAGGGAGGAAGAGATGGAGGGGAGGGAGGGATGGAGGGGAGAGATGGAGGGAAGGGAGGAAGAGATGGAAGGAAGGAGGGTGGAAGTGATGGAGGGAAGGGAGGTAGAGATGGAGGGAGGGAGGGAGGATGTGAGGGGTGGGGAGATACTTGACTGAGGGTGAAGGGAAGATGGAGGAGATGAGGGGAGGGAGAGGGAGGAAGGAAGGCAGGGAAGGAGGGAGAGATGGGGCGGAGGGAGAGAGGGGAGGCGAGAAGGAGGGAGAGGCTGGGAGAGGAGGGATGATGGGCTTAAATGAGAGAGGGCAGTGGGTGGAGTGAGCTTGGCCGGGGGTAGGGGGAGGGAGAGAGGAGGGGGAGGGAGAGAGGAGGGGGAGGGAGAGAGGAGGGGGAGGGAGAGAGGAGGGGGAGGGAGAGAGTAGAGGGAGGGAGAGAGAGGAAAGGGGAGAGAGAGGAGGGGCGGGAGAGGGAGGGGGGAGAGAGGAGTTGGAGGGAGGGAGAGGGTGTAGGGAGGAGATGGAGAGAGGAGGTGGAGGGAGGGAGAGGGTGTAGGGAGGAGATGAAGAGAGGAGGTAGAGGGAGGGAGAGGGTGTAGGGAGGAGATGGAGAGAGGAGGTGGAGGGAGGGAGAGGGTGTAGGGAGGAGATGAAGAGAGGAGGTGGAGGGAGGGAGAGGGTGTAGGGAGGAGATGGAGAGAGGAGTTGGAGGGGAGGGAGAGGGTGTAGGGAGGAGATGGAGAGAGGAGGTGGAGGGAGGGAGAGGGTGTAGGGAGGAGATGGAGAGAGGAGGTGGAGGGAGGGAGAGGGTGTAGGGAGGAGATGGAGAGAGGAGGTGGAGGTGAAGCAGTCATGAGGGGCCGAATGGCCTCACCTTGGGTCTTTGGAAGCAAGGACCAATCACACTCGGCCTGTAAGGGGGCAGCCAATCACGTCGTTCCGTCCGCTCAGCAGACTCCCCGACGGCGTCAAGCGATCTGATTGGGTGCGGATGGGGGAAGCAGCTCTTCCATTGGCCAACTCTGTGCGCCAAACGGGGAAGGTCAGAGGGCAAAGGCCGTCCAATGATAGGGCCTGTAAATTGGGTTTGACAGCCAGTGTCGAAAGGTTCACTGCGCACGACAGGCGCAGCCCCCACAATACAAAAAAGTAAATCAATTTAACTCTTAAATCAGTCTTTGGTGATTGTTCAGTCCTCCCGTTCCTCGCTGTGCGGCCCAGGGGTCAAAGCCTACCCTGTAGGCCTCAGACACGTGGACACATTTCCGCACTGCCCCACCTGTTGCCGACGCAAACCGGGGGGGGGTGGAGGAGGAGGAATCAGTGACCCCGGATCTGGCCCGGTGTTTGATTCAATTCGATTTTCCCTCCTTCTTGTCCTCCTCAATGTCTAACTCAGTTACCACACAGTAGCAGATCAGCTGGGTATACCTTGTAAAGGAGGCTGCAGGAGACAGAGCAAGGCAAAAGAGGTGTTAAATCATCTGTTCACTACATCCAATCCCAATCCCAAACCCCTTCCCGTTCACTCCCACTGTACGCAATCCCAATCCCCTTCCCGTTCACTCCCACTGTTCACAATCCCAAACCCCTTCCCATTCACTCCCACTGTACACAATCCCAATCCCCTTCCCGTTCACTCCCACTGTACGCAATCCCATTCCCCTTCCCATCCACTCCCATCATACACAATCCCAAACCCCTTCCCGTTCACTCCCACTGTACACAATCCCAATCCCCTTCCCGTTCACTCCCACTGTTCACAATCCCAAACCCCTTCCCGTTCACTCCCGCTGTACACAATCCCAATCCCCTTCCCATCCACTCCCACTGTACACAATCCCAATCCCAATCCCCTTCCCGTTCACTCCCACTGTACACAATCCCAAACCCCTTCCCATTCACTCCCACTGTACACAATCCCAATCCCTTTCCCATCCACTCCCACTGTACACAATCCCAATCCCCTTCCCGTTCACTCCCACTGTTCACAATCTCAAACCCCTTCCCGTTCACTCCCGCTGTACACAATCCCAATCCCTTTCCCATCCACTCCCACTGTACACAATCCCAATCCCCTTCCCGTTCACTCCCACTGTACACAATCTCAAACCCCTTCCCGTTCACTCCCGCTGTACACAATCCCAAACCCCTTCCCGTTCACTCCCACTGTACACAATCCCAATCCCTTTCCCATCCACTCCCACTGTACACAATCCCAATCCCCTTCCCGTTCACTCCCACTGTTCACAATCTCAAACCCCTTCCCGTTCACTCCCGCTGTACACAATCCCAATCCCTTTCCCATCCACTCCCACTGTACACAATCCCAATCCCCTTCCCGTTCACTCCCACTGTACACAATCCCAATCCCCTTCCCGTTCACTCCCGCTGTACACAATCCCAAACCCCTTCCCGTTCACTCCCACTGTACACAATCCCAATCCCCTTCCCGTTCACTCCCACTGTACACAATCCCAAACCCCTTCCCGTTCACTCCCGCTGTACACAATCCCAATACCCTTCCCGTTCACTCCCACTGTTCACAATCCCAAACCCCTTCCCGTTCACTCCCACTGTACACAATCCCAAACCCCTTCCCGTTCACTCCCACTGTACACAATCCCAAACCCCTTCCCGTGCACTCCCATTGTACACAATCCCAATCCCCTTCCCGTCCACTCCCACTGTACACAATCCCAATCCCCTTCCTGTTCACTCCCACTGTACACAATCCCAATGCCCTTCCCGTCCACTCCCACTGTTCACAATCCCAAACCCCTTCCCGTTCACTCCCATTGTACACAATCCCAATCCCCTTCCCGTCCACTCCCATTGTACACAATCCCAATCCCCTTCCCGTCCACTCCCACTGTACACAATCCCAATCCCCTTCCTGTTCACTCCCACTGTACACAATCCCAATGCCCTTCCCGTCCACTCCCACTGTTCACAGTTCCAAACCCCTTCCCGTTCACTCCCACTGTACACAATCCCAAACCCCTTCCTGTTCACTCCCACTGTTCACAATCCCAATCCACTTCCCGTTCACTCCCGCTGTACACAATCCCAATCCACTTCCCGTTCACTCCCACTGTACACAATCCCAATGCCCTTCCCGTTCACTCCCACTGTTCACAATCCCAATCCCCTTCCCGTCCACTCCCACTGTACACAATCCCAAACCCCTTCCTGTTCACTCCCACTGTACACAATCCCAATCCCCTTCCCGTTCACTCCCACTGTACACAATCCCAATCCCCTTCCCGTTCACTCCCACTGTACACAATCCCAATCCCCTTCCCGTTCACTCCCGCTGTACACAATCCCAATCCCCTTCCCGTTCACTCCCACTGTACACAATCCCAATCCCTTCTCCGTTCACTCCCACTGTACACAATCCAAATCCCTTTCCCATCCACTCCCACTGTACACAATCCCAAACCCCTTCCCGTTCACTCCCACTGTTCACAATCCCAATCCCCTTCCCGTTCACTCCCACTGTACACAATCCCAATCCCCTTCCCGTTCACTCCCACTGTACACAGTCCCAATGGTCCCAAAATCTTCACAATCCCAAAAGATCCAAACCACTTATCGTTCACTCCGACTGTACACGGAGATCCCAGTGTGATACGGAGACCGGGATCTGCACACGGAGCTCCCAGTGTGATACGGAGACCGGGACTGTACACGGAGCTCCCAGTGTGATACGGAGACCGGAACTGTACACGGAGCTCCCAGTGCGATACGGAGACCGGGATCTGTACACGGAGCTCCCAGTGCGATACGGAGACCGGGAACTGTACACGGAGCTCCCAGTGTGATACGGAGACCGGAACTGTACACGGAGCTCCCAGTGTGATACGGAGACCGGAACTGTACACGGAGCTCCCAGTGTGATACAGAGACCGGGGATCTGTACACGGAGCTCGCAGTGTGATACAGAGACCGGGGAACTGTACACGGAGCTCCCAGTGTGATACAGAGACCGGGGTCTGTACACGGAGCTCCCAGTGTGATACGGAGACCGGGGAACTGTACACGGAGCTCCCAGTGTGATACAGAGACTGGGGAACTGTACACGGAGCTCCCAGTGTGATACGGAGACCGGAACTGTACACGGAGCTCCCAGTGTGATACGGAGACCGGAACTGTACACGGAGCTCCCAGTGTGATACAGAGACCGGGGAACTGTACACGGAGCTCCCAGTGTGATACAGAGACCGGGATCTGTACACGGAGATCCCAGTGTGATACGGAGACCGGAACTGTACACGGAGCTCCCAGTGTGATACGGAGACCGGAACTGGACACGGAGCTCCCAGTGTGATACGGAGACCGGAACTGTACACGGAGCTCCCAGTGTGATACAGAGACCGGGGAACTGTACAAGGAGCTCCCAGTGTGATTCAGAGACCGGAACTGTACACGGAGCTCCCAGTGTGATACGGAGACTGGAACTGTACACGGAGCTCCCAGTGTGATACAGAGACCGGGGAACTGTACATGGAGCTCCCAGTGTGATACAGAGACCGGGATCTGTACACGGAGATCCCAGTGTGATACGGAGACCGGAACGGTACACGGAGCTCCCAGTGTGATACGGAGAGCGGAACTGTACACGGAGATCCCAGTGTGATACGGAGACCGGGGAACTGTACACGGAGCTCCCAGTGTGATACAGAGACCGGAACTGTACACGGAGCTCCCAGTGTGATACAGAGACCGGGGAACTGTACACGAAGCTCCCAGTGTGATACAGAGACCGGGGAACTGTACACGGAGCTCCCAGTGTGATACGGAGACCGGGATCTGTACACGGAGCTCCCAGAGTGATACAGAGACCGGGATCTGTACACGGAGCTCCCAGTGTGATACGGAGACCGGGAACTGTACACGGTGCTCCCAGTGTGATACAGAGACCGGGAACTGTACACGGAGCTCCCAGTGTGATACAGAGACCGGGGAACTGTACACGGAGCTCCCAGTGTGATACGGAGACCGGGGAACTGTACACGGAGCTCCCAGTGTGATACGGAGACCGGGGAACTGTACACGGAGCTCCCAGTGTGATACGGAGACCGGGGATCTGTACACGGAGCTCCCAGTGAGATAGAGAGACCAGGGAACTCTACACGGTGCTCCCAGTGTGATACGGAGACCGGGGATCTGTACACGGAGCTCCCAGTGAGATACGGAGACCGGAACTGTACACGGAGCTCCCAGTGTGATACGGAGACCGGAACTGTACACGGAGCTCCCAGTGAGATACGGAGACCGGAGAACTGTACACGGAGCTCCCAGTGTGATACGGAGACCGGGGAACTGTACACAGAGCTCCCAGTGTGATACGGAGACCGGAACTGTACACGGAGCTCCCAGTGAGATACGGAGACCGGAACTGTACACGGAGCTCGCAGTGTGATACAGAGACCGGGAACTGTACACGGAGCTCCCAGTGTGATACGGAGACCGGAGAACTGTACACGGTGCTCCCAGTGTGATACGGAGACCGGGACTGTACACGGAGCTCCCAGTGTGATACGGAGACCGGAACTGTACACGGAGCTCCCAGTGTGATACGGAGACCGGAACTGTACACGGAGCTCCCAGTGTGATACAGAGACCGGGAACTGTACACGGAGCTCGCAGTGTGATACGGAGACCGGAACTGTACACGGAGCTCCCAGTGTGATACAGAGACCGGGAACTGTACACGGAGCTCCCAGTGTGATACGGAGACCGGAGAACTGTACACGGTGCTCCCAGTGTGATACGGAGACCGGGACTGTACACGGAGCTCCCAGTGTGATACGGAGACCGGAACTGTACACGGAGCTCCCAGTGTGATACGGAGACCGGAGAACTGTACACGGAGCTCCCAGTGAGATACGGAGACCGGAGAACTGTACACGGTGCTCCCAGTGTGATACGGAGACCGGAACTGTACACGGAGCTCCCAGTGTGATACGGAGACCGGAGAACTGTACACGGTGCTCCCAGTGTGATACGGAGACCGGGACTGTACACGGAGCTCCCAGTGTGATACGGAGACCGGAACTGTACACGGAGCTCCCAGTGTGATACGGAGACCGGGATCTGTACACGGAGCTCCCAGTGTGATACGGAGACCGGAACTGTACACGGAGCTCCCAGTGTGATAGAGAGACCGGGGTCTGTACACGGAGCTCCCAGTGTGATACGGAGACCGGAACTGTACACGGAGCTCCCAGTGTGATACAGAGACCGGAACTGTACATGGAGCTCCCAGTGTGATACGGAGACCGGAACTGTACACGGAGCTCCCAGTGTGATACGGAGACCGGAACTGTACACGGAGCTCCCAGTGTGATATGGAGACCGGGGTCTGTACACGGAGCTCCCAGTGTGATACAGAGACCGGAACTGTACATGGAGCTCCCAGTGTGATACGGAGACCGGAACTGTACACGGAGCTCCCAGTGTGATACGGAGACCGGGAATCTGTACACGGAGCTCCCAGTGTGATACAGAGACCGGGGTCTGTACACGGAGCTCCCAGTGTGATACGGAGACCGGGGAACTGTACACGGAGCTCCCAGTGTGATACAGAGACTGGGGAACTGTACACGGAGCTCCCAGTGTGATACAGAGACCGGAACTGTACACGGAGCTCCCAGTGTGATACGGAGACCGGAACTGTACACGGAGCTCCCAGTGTGATACAGAGACCGGGGAACTGTACACGGAGCTCCCAGTGTGATACAGAGACCGGGGTCTGTACACGGAGCTCCCAGTGTGATACAGAGACCGGGATCTGTACACGGAGCTCCCAGTGTGATACAGAGACCGGGATCTGTACACGGAGCTCCCAGTGTGATACGGAGACCGGGGAACTGTACACGGAGCTCCCAGTGTGATACAGAGACCGGGGAACTGTACACGGAGCTCCCAGTGTGATACAGAGACCGGGGAACTGTACACGGAGCTCCCAGTGTGATACAGAGACCGGGATCTGTACACGGAGATCCCAGTGTGATACGGAGACCGGAACTGTACACGGAGCTCCCAGTGTGATACGGAGACCGGAACTGTACACGGAGATCCCAGTGTGATACAGAGACCGGGGAACTGTACACGGAGCTCCCAGTGTGATACAGAGACCGGGGTCTGTACACGGAGCTCCCAGTGTGATACGGAGACCGGGGAACTGTACACGGAGCTCCCAGTGTGATACAGAGACCGGAACTGTACACGGAGCTCCCAGTGTGATACGGAGACTGGAACTGTACACGGAGCTCCCAGTGTGATACAGAGACCGGGGAACTGTACACGGAGCTCCCAGTGTGATACAGAGACCGGGATCTGTACACGGAGATCCCAGTGTGATACGGAGACCGGAACTGTACACGGAGCTCCCAGTGTGATACGGAGACCGGAACTGTACACGGAGATCCCAGTGTGATACGGAGACCGGAACTGTACACGGAGATCCCAGTGTGATACAGAGACCGGGATCTGTACACGGAGATCCCAGTGTGATACAGAGACCGGAACTGTACACGGAGCTCCCAGTGTGATACGGAGACCGGAACTGTACACGGAGCTCCCAGTGTGATACGGAGACCGGAACTGTACACGGAGCTCCCAGTGTGATACGGAGACCGGGGAACTGTACACGGAGCTCCCAGTGTGATACAGAGACCGGGGAACTGTACACGGAGCTCCCAGTGTGATACAGAGACCGGGATCTGTACACGGAGCTCCCAGTGTGATACGGAGACCGGGGAACTGTACACAGAGCTACCAGTGTGATACAGAGACCGGAACTGTACACGGAGCTCCCAGTGTGATACGGAGACCGGAACTGTACACGGAGCTCCCAGTGTGATACGGAGACCGGGGAACTGTACACGGAGCTCCCAGTGTGATACAGAGACCGGGATCTGTACACGGAGCTCCCAGTGTGCTACAGAGACCGGGGAACTGTACACGGAGCTCCCAGTGTGATACGGAGACCGGGGAACTGTACACGGAGCTCCCAGTGTGATACAGAGACCGGAACTGTACACGGAGCTCCCAGTGTGATACAGAGACCGGAACTGTACACGGAGCTCCCAGTGTGGTACGGAGACCGGAACTGTACACGGAGCTCCCAGTGTGATACAGAGACCGGAACTGTACACGGAGCTCCCAGTGTGATACGGAGAGCGGGATCTGTACACGGAGCTCCCAGTGTGATACGGAGACCGGAACTGTACACGGAGCTCCCAGTGTGATACGGAGACCGGAACTGTACACGGAGCTCCCAGTGTGATACGGAGACCGGGAACTGTACACGGAGCTCCCAGTGTGATACAGAGACCGGGATCTGTACACAGAGCTCCCAGTGTGATACGGAGACCGGGGATCTGTACACGGAGCTCCCAGTGTGATACGGAGATCGGGATCTGTACACGGAGCTCCCAGTGTGATACGGAGATCGGGATCTGTACACGGAGCTCCCAATGTGATACAGAGACCGGAACTGTACACGGAGCTCGCAGTGTGATACAGAGACCGGGGAACTGTACACGAAGCTCCCAGTGTGATACAGAGACCGGGGAACTGTACACGGAGCTCCCAGTGTGATACGGAGACAGGGATCTGTACACGGAGCTCCCAGTGTGATACAGAGACCGGGATCTGTACACGGAGCTCCCAGTGTGATACGGAGACCGGGAACTGTACACGGTGCTCCCAGTGTGATACAGAGACCGGGAACTGTACACGGAGCTCCCAGTGTGATACGGAGACCGGGGAACTGTACACGGAGCTCCCAGTGTGATACAGAGACCGGAACTGTACACGGAGCTCCCAGTGTGATACAGAGACCGGAACTGTACACGGAGCTCCCAGTGTGATACGGAGACCGGGGAACTGTACACGGAGCTCCCAGTGTGATACGGAGACCGGGGAACTGTACACGGAGCTCCCAGTGTGATACGGAGACTGGAACTGTACACGGTGCTCCCAGTGTGATACGGAGACCGGGGAACTGTACACGGAGCTCCCAGTGTGATACGGAGACCGGAACTGTACATGGAGCTCCCAGTGTGATACGGAGACCGGGGAACTGTACACGGAGCTCCCAGTGTGATACGGAGACCGGGGAACTGTACACGGAGCTCCCAGTGTGATACGGAGACCGGGGAACTGTACACGGAGCTCCCAGTGTGATACGGAGACCGGGGATCTGTACACGGAGCTCCCAGTGAGATAGAGAGACCAGGGAACTCTACACGGTGCTCCCAGTGTGATACGGAGACCGGAACTGTACACGGAGCTCCCAGTGAGATACGGAGACCGGAGAACTGTACACGGAGCTCCCAGTGTGATACGGAGACCGGGGAACTGAACACGGAGCTCCCAGTGTGATACGGAGACCGGAACTGTACACGGAGCTCCCAGTGTGATACGGAGACCGGAACTGTACACGGAGCTCCCAGTGTGATATGGAGACCGGGGTCTGTACACGGAGCTCCCAGTGTGATACAGAGACCGGGGAACTGAACACGGAGCTCCCAGTGTGATACGGAGACCGGAACTGTACACGGAGCTCCCAGTGTGATATGGAGACCGGGGTCTGTACATGGAGCTCCCAGTGTGATACGGAGACCGGGGAACTGAACACGGAGCTCCCAGTGTGATACGGAGACCGGAACTGTACACGGAGCTCCCAGTGTGATACGGAGACCGGAACTGTACACGGAGCTCCCAGTGTGATATGGAGACCGGGGTCTGTACACGGAGCTCCCAGTGTGATACAGAGACCGGAACTGTACATGGAGCTCCCAGTGTGATACGGAGACCGGAACTGTACACGGAGCTCCCAGTGTGATACAGAGACCGGAACTGTACATGGAGCTCCCAGTGTGATACGGAGACCGGGGATCTGTACACGGAGCTCCCAGTGTGATACAGAGACCGGGGTCTGTACACGGAGCTCCCAGTGTGATACGGAGACCGGGGAACTGTACACGGAGCTCCCAGTGTGATACAGAGACTGGGGAACTGTACATGGAGCTCCCAGTGTGATACAGAGACCGGAACTGTACACGGAGCTCCCAGTGTGATACAGAGACCGGGGTCTGTACACGGAGCTCCCAGTGTGATACGGAGACCGGGGAACTGTACACGGAGCTCCCAGTGTGATACAGAGACCGGGGAACTGTACACGGAGCTCCCAGTGTGATACAGAGACCGGAACTGTACACGGAGCTCCCAGTGTGATACGGAGACCGGGATCTGTACACGGAGATCCCAGTGTGATACGGAGACCGGAACTGTACACGGAGCTCCCAGTGTGATACAGAGACCGGGGAACTGTACACGGAGCTCCCAGTGTGATACAGAGACCGGGATCTGTACACGGAGATCCCAGTGTGATACGGAGACCGGAACTGAACACGGAGCTCCCAGTGTGATACGGAGACCGGAACTGTACACGGAGATCCCAGTGTGATACGGAGACCGGAACTGTACACGGAGATCCCAGTGTGATACAGAGACCGGGATCTGTACACGGAGATCCCAGTGTGATACAGAGACCGGAACTGTACACGGAGCTCCCAGTGTGATACGGAGACCGGAACTGTACACGGAGCTCCCAGTGTGATACGGAGACCGGAACTGTACACGGAGCTCCCAGTGTGATACGGAGACCGGGGAACTGTACACGGAGCTCCCAGTGTGATACAGAGGCCGGGGAACTGTACACGGAGCTCCCAGTGTGATACAGAGACCGGGATCTGTACACGGAGCTCCCAGTGTGATACGGAGACCGGGGAACTGTACACAGAGCTACCAGTGTGATACAGAGACCGGAACTGTACACGGAGCTCCCAGTGTGATACGGAGACCGGAACTGTACACGGAGCTCCCAGTGTGATACGGAGACCGGGGAACTGTACACGGAGCTCCCAGTGTGACACAGAGACCGGGATCTGTCCACGGAGCTCCCAGTGTGCTACAGAGACCGGGGAGCTGTACACGGAGCTCCCAGTGTGATACAGAGACCGGAACTGTACACGGAGCTCCCAGTGTGATACAGAGACCGGAACTGTACACGGAGCTCCCAGTGTGGTACGGAGACCGGAACTGTACACGGAGCTCCCAGTGTGATACGGAGAGCGGGATCTGTACACGGAGCTCCCAGTGTGATACGGAGACCGGAACTGTACACGGTGCTCCCAGTGTGATACAGAGACCGGGGAACTGTACACGGAGCTCCCAGTGTGATACAGAGACCGGGATCTGTACACGGAGCTCCCAGTGTGATACGGAGACCGGAACTGTACACGGAGCTCCCAGTGTGATACGGAGACCGGGAACTGTACACGGAGCTCCCAGTGTGATACGGAGACCGGGGTCTGTACACGGAGCTCCCAGTGTGATACGGAGACTGGAACTGTACACGGAGCTCCCAGTGTGATACGGAGACCGGGAACTGTACACGGAGCTCCCAGTGTGATACGGAGACCGGAACTGTACACGGTGCTCCCAGTGTGATACAGAGACCGGGGAACTGTACACGGAGCTCCCAGTGTGATACAGAGACCGGAACTGTACACGGAGCTCCCAGTGTGATACAGAGACCGGAACTGTACACGGAGCTCCCAGTGTGATACGGAGACCGGGAACTGTACACGGAGCTCCCAGTGTGATACGGAGACTGGGGAACTGTACACGGAGCTCCCAGTGTGATACGGAGACCGGGAACTGTACACGGAGCTCCCAGTGTGATACAGAGACCGGAACTGTACACGGAGCTCCCAGTGTGATACGGAGACCGGGGTCTGTACACGGAGCTCCCAGTGTGATACGGAGACTGGAACTGTACACGGAGCTCCCAGTGTGATACGGAGACCGGGGTCTGTACACGGAGCTCCCAGTGTGATACGGAGACTGGAACTGTACACGGAGCTCCCAGTGTGATACGGAGACCGGGGTCTGTACACGGAGCTCCCAGTGTGATACGGAGACTGGAACTGTACACGGAGCTCCCAGTGTGATACAGAGACCGGAACTGTACACGGAGCTCCCAGTGTGATACGGAGACCGGGGTCTGTACACGGAGCTCCCAGTGTGATACGGAGACTGGAACTGTACACGGAGCTCCCAGTGTGATACGGAGACCGGGAACTGTACACGGAGCTCCCAGTGTGATACGGAGACCGGGGTCTGTACACGGAGCTCCCAGTGTGATACGGAGACTGGAACTGTACACGGAGCTCCCAGTGTGATACCGAGACCGGGGTCTGTACACGGAGCTCCCAGTGTGATACAGAGACCGGAACTGTACACGGAGCTCCCAGTGTGATACAGAGACCAGAACTGTACACGGAGCTCCCAGTGTGATACAGAGACCGGGATCTGTACACGGAGCTCCCAGTGTGATACGGAGACTGGAACTGTACACGGAGCTCCCAGTGTGATACAGAGACCAGAACTGTACACGGTGCTCCCAGTGTGATACGGAGACCGGAACTGTACACGGAGCTCCCAGTGTGATACAGAGACCAGAACTGTACACGGTGCTCCCAGTGTGATACGGAGACCGGAACTGTACACGGAGCTCCCAGTGTGATACAGAGACCAGAACTGTACACGGAGCTCCCAGTGTGATACAGAGACCGGGATCTGTACACGGAGCTCCCAGTGTGATACAGAGACCGGAACTGTACACGGAGCTCCCAGTGTGATACGGAGACCGGAACTGTACACGGAGCTCCCAGTGTGATACAGAGACCGGGGAACTGTACACGGAGCTCCCAGTGTGATACGGAGACCGGAACTGTACACGGAGCTCCCAGTGTGATACGGAGACCGGAACTGTACACGGAGCTCCCAGTGTGATACAGAGACCGGAACTGTACACGGAGCTCCCAGTGTGATACGGAGACCGGGAACTGTACACGGAGCTCCCAGTGTGATACGGAGACTGGGGAACTGTACACGGAGCTCCCAGTGTGATACGGAGACCGGGAACTGTACACGGAGCTCCCAGTGTGATACAGAGACCGGAACTGTACACGGAGCTCCCAGTGTGATACGGAGACCGGGGTCTGTACACGGAGCTCCCAGTGTGATACGGAGACTGGAACTGTACACGGAGCTCCCAGTGTGATACGGAGACCGGGGTCTGTACACGGAGCTCCCAGTGTGATACGGAGACTGGAACTGTACACGGAGCTCCCAGTGTGATACGGAGACCGGGGTCTGTACACGGAGCTCCCAGTGTGATACGGAGACTGGAACTGTACACGGAGCTCCCAGTGTGATACAGAGACCGGAACTGTACACGGAGCTCCCAGTGTGATACGGAGACCGGGGTCTGTACACGGAGCTCCCAGTGTGATACGGAGACTGGAACTGTACACGGAGCTCCCAGTGTGATACGGAGACCGGGGTCTGTACACGGAGCTCCCAGTGTGATACGGAGACTGGAACTGTACACGGAGCTCCCAGTGTGATACGGAGACCGGGGTCTGTACACGGAGCTCCCAGTGTGATACGGAGACTGGAACTGTACACGGAGCTCCCAGTGTGATACGGAGACCGGGGTCTGTACACGGAGCTCCCAGTGTGATACAGAGACCGGAACTGTACACGGAGCTCCCAGTGTGATACAGAGACCAGAACTGTACACGGAGCTCCCAGTGTGATACAGAGACCGGGATCTGTACACGGAGCTCCCAGTGTGATACGGAGACTGGAACTGTACACGGAGCTCCCAGTGTGATACAGAGACCAGAACTGTACACGGAGCTCCCAGTGTGATACGGAGACCGGAACTGTACACGGAGCTCCCAGTGTGATACGGAGACCGGAACTGTACACGGAGCTCCCAGTGTGATACGGAGACCGGAACTGTACACGGAGCTCCCAGTGTGATACGGAGACCGGAACTGTACACGGAGCTCCCAGTGTGATACAGAGACCAGAACTGTACACGGAGCTCCCAGTGTGATACAGAGACCGGGATCTGTACACGGAGCTCCCAGTGTGATACAGAGACCGGAACTGTACACGGAGCTCCCAGTGTGATACGGAGACCGGAACTGTACACGGAGCTCCCAGTGTGATACAGAGACCGGGGAACTGTACACGGAGCTCCCAGTGTGATACGGAGACCGGAACTGTACACGGAGCTCCCAGTGTGATACAGAGACCGGGATCTGTACACGGAGCTCCCAGTGTGATACGGAGACCAGAACTGTACACGGAGCTCCCAGTGTGATACGGAGACCGGGATCGGTACACGGTGCTCCCAGTGTGATACGGAGACCGGGATCGGTACACGGTGCTCCCAGTGTGATACGGAGACCGGAACTGTACACGGAGCTCCCAGTGTGATACAGAGACCGGGGAACTGTACTCGGAGCTCCCAGTGTGATACAGAGATCGGGAACTGTACACGGAGCTCCCAGTGTGATACAGAGATCGGGATCTGTACATGGAGCTCCCAGTGTGATACGGAGACCAGAACTGTACACGGAGCTCCCAGTGTGATACAGAGATCGGGAACTGTACATGGAGCTCCCAGTGTGATACGGAGACCAGAACTGTACACGGAGCTCCCAGTGTGATACAGAGATCGGGATCTGTACACGGAGCTCCCAGTGTGATACGGAGACCGGAACTGTACACGGAGCTCCCAGTGTGATACAGAGACCGGGGAACTGTACACGGAGCTCCCAGTGTGATACAGAGATCGGGAACTGTACACGGAGCTCCCAGTGTGATACAGAGACCGGGGAACTGTACACGGAGCTCCCAGTGTGATACAGAGACCGGAAGTGTACACGGAGCTCCCAGTGTGATACGGAGACCGGAACTGTCCATGGAACTCCCAGTGTGATACAGAGACCGGGATCTGTACACGGAGCTCCCAGTGTGATACGGAGACCGGAACTGTACACGGAGCTCCCAGTGTGATACAGAGACCGGGGAACTGTCCACGGAGCTCCCAGTGCGATACAGAGACCGGAACTGTACACGGAGCTCCCAGTGTGATACGGAGACCGGCAACTGTACACGGAGCTCCCAGTGTGATACGGAGACCGGGATCTGTACACGGTGCTCGCAGTGTGATACGGAGACCGGGGAACTGTACACGGAGCTCCCTGTGTGATACGGAGACCGGAACTGTACACGGAGCTCCCTGTGTGATACAGAGACCGGGGAACTGTACACGGTGCTCCCTGTGTGATACAGAGACCGGGGATCTGTACACGGAGCTCCCAGTGTGATACGGAGACCGGAACTGTACACGGAGCTCCCAGTGTGATACGGAGACCGGGGAACTGTACACGGAGCTCCCAGTGTGATCCGGAGACCGGGGAACTGTACACGGAGCTCCCAGTGTGATACAGAGACCGGAACTGTACACGGAGCTCCCAGTGTGATACGGAGACCAGAACTGTACACGGAGCTCCCAGTGTGATACAGAGACCGGGAACTGTACACGGAGCTCCCAGTGTGATACAGAGACCGGAACTGTACACGGAGCTCCCAGTGTGATACAGAGACCGGGATCTGTACACGGAGCTCCCAGTGTGATACAGAGACCGGGGAACTGTACACGGAGCTCCCAGTGTGATACAGAGACCGGAACTGTACACGGAGCTCCCAGTGTGATACAGAGACCGGGATCTGTACACGGAGCTCCCAGTGTGATACAGAGACCGGGGAACTGTACACGGAGCTCCCAGTGTGATACGGAGACCGGGGATCTGTACACGGAGCTCCCAGTGTGATACGGAGACCGGAACTGTACACGGAGCTCCCAGTGTGATACGGAGACCGGGGAACTGTACACAGAGCTCCCAGTGTGATACGGAGACCGGAACTGTACACGGTGCTCCCAGTGTGATACGGAGACCGGGGAACTGTACACAGAGCTCCCAGTGTGATACGGAGACCGGAACTGTACACGGAGCTCCCAGTGTGATACGGAGACCGGAGAACTGTACACGGAGCTCCCAGTGTGATACGGAGACCGGAGAACTGTACACGGAGCTCCCAGTGAGATACGGAGACCGGAGAACTGTACACGGAGCTCCCAGTGAGATACGGAGACCGGAGAACTGTACACGGAGCTCCCAGTGAGATACGGAGACCGGAGAACTGTACACGGAGCTCCCAGTGTGATACGGAGACCGGAACTGTACACGGAGCTCCCAGTGTGATACGGAGACCGGAGAACTGTACACGGAGCTCCCAGTGTGATACGGAGACCGGAGAACTGTACACGGAGCTCCCAGTGAGATACGGAGACCGGAGAACTGTACACGGAGCTCCCAGTGTGATACGGAGACCGGGACTGTACACGGAGCTCCCAGTGTGATACGGAGACCGGAACTGTACACGGAGCTCCCAGTGTGATACGGAGACCGGAACTGTACACGGAGCTCCCAGTGAGATACGGAGACCGGAGAACTGTACACGGAGCTCCCAGTGTGATACGGAGACCGGGGAACTGTACACGGAGCTCCCAGTGTGATACGGAGACCGGAACTGTACACGGAGCTCCCAGTGTGATACGGAGACCGGGATCTGTACACGGAGCTCCCAGTGTGATACGGAGACCGGAACTGTACACGGAGCTCCCAGTGTGATACGGAGACCGGAACTGTACACGGAGCTCCCAGTGTGATACGGAGACCGGGATCTGTACACGGAGCTCCCAGTGTGATACGGAGACCGGAACTGTACACGGAGCTCCCAGTGTGATAGAGAGACCGGGGTCTGTACACGGAGCTCCCAGTGTGATACGGAGACCGGAACTGTACACGGAGCTCCCAGTGTGATACGGAGACCGGAACTGTACACGGAGCTCCCAGTGTGATATGGAGACCGGGGTCTGTACACGGAGCTCCCAGTGTGATACAGAGACCGGAACTGTACATGGAGCTCCCAGTGTGATACGGAGACCGGAACTGTACACGGAGCTCCCAGTGTGATACGGAGACCGGAACTGTACACGGAGCTCCCAGTGTGATATGGAGACCGGGGTCTGTACACGGAGCTCCCAGTGTGATACAGAGACCGGAACTGTACATGGAGCTCCCAGTGTGATACGGAGACCGGAACTGTACACGGAGCTCCCAGTGTGATACGGAGACCGGGAATCTGTACACGGAGCTCCCAGTGTGATACAGAGACCGGGGTCTGTACACGGAGCTCCCAGTGTGATACGGAGACCGGGGAACTGTACACGGAGCTCCCAGTGTGATACAGAGACTGGGGAACTGTACACGGAGCTCCCAGTGTGATACAGAGACCGGAACTGTACACGGAGCTCCCAGTGTGATACGGAGACCGGAACTGTACACGGAGCTCCCAGTGTGATACAGAGACCGGGGAACTGTACACGGAGCTCCCAGTGTGATACAGAGACCGGGGTCTGTACACGGAGCTCCCAGTGTGATACAGAGACCGGGATCTGTACACGGAGCTCCCAGTGTGATACAGAGACCGGGATCTGTACACGGAGCTCCCAGTGTGATACGGAGACCGGGGAACTGTACACGGAGCTCCCAGTGTGATACAGAGACCGGGGAACTGTACACGGAGCTCCCAGTGTGATACAGAGACCGGGGAACTGTACACGGAGCTCCCAGTGTGATACAGAGACCGGGATCTGTACACGGAGATCCCAGTGTGATACGGAGACCGGAACTGTACACGGAGCTCCCAGTGTGATACGGAGACCGGAACTGTACACGGAGATCCCAGTGTGATACAGAGACCGGGGAACTGTACACGGAGCTCCCAGTGTGATACAGAGACCGGGGTCTGTACACGGAGCTCCCAGTGTGATACGGAGACCGGGGAACTGTACACGGAGCTCCCAGTGTGATACAGAGACCGGGGAACTGTACACGGTGCTCCCAGTGTGATACAGAGACCGGAACTGTACACGGAGCTCCCAGTGTGATACGGAGACTGGAACTGTACACGGAGCTCCCAGTGTGATACAGAGACCGGGGAACTGTACACGGAGCTCCCAGTGTGATACAGAGACCGGGATCTGTACACGGAGATCCCAGTGTGATACGGAGACCGGAACTGTACACGGAGCTCCCAGTGTGATACGGAGACCGGAACTGTACACGGAGATCCCAGTGTGATACGGAGACCGGAACTGTACACGGAGATCCCAGTGTGATACAGAGACCGGGATCTGTACACGGAGATCCCAGTGTGATACAGAGACCGGAACTGTACACGGAGCTCCCAGTGTGATACGGAGACCGGAACTGTACACGGAGCTCCCAGTGTGATACGGAGACCGGAACTGTACACGGAGCTCCCAGTGTGATACGGAGACCGGGGAACTGTACACGGAGCTCCCAGTGTGATACAGAGACCGGGGAACTGTACACGGAGCTCCCAGTGTGATACAGAGACCGGGATCTGTACACGGAGCTCCCAGTGTGATACGGAGACCGGGGAACTGTACACAGAGCTACCAGTGTGATACAGAGACCGGAACTGTACACGGAGCTCCCAGTGTGATACGGAGACCGGAACTGTACACGGAGCTCCCAGTGTGATACGGAGACCGGGGAACTGTACACGGAGCTCCCAGTGTGATACAGAGACCGGGATCTGTACACGGAGCTCCCAGTGTGCTACAGAGACCGGGGAACTGTACACGGAGCTCCCAGTGTGATACGGAGACCGGGGAACTGTACACGGAGCTCCCAGTGTGATACAGAGACCGGAACTGTACACGGAGCTCCCAGTGTGATACAGAGACCGGAACTGTACACGGAGCTCCCAGTGTGGTACGGAGACCGGAACTGTACACGGAGCTCCCAGTGTGATACAGAGACCGGAACTGTACACGGAGCTCCCAGTGTGATACGGAGAGCGGGATCTGTACACGGAGCTCCCAGTGTGATACGGAGACCGGAACTGTACACGGAGCTCCCAGTGTGATACGGAGACCGGAACTGTACACGGAGCTCCCAGTGTGATACGGAGACCGGGAACTGTACACGGAGCTCCCAGTGTGATACAGAGACCGGGATCTGTACACAGAGCTCCCAGTGTGATACGGAGACCGGGGATCTGTACACGGAGCTCCCAGTGTGATACGGAGATCGGGATCTGTACACGGAGCTCCCAGTGTGATACGGAGATCGGGATCTGTACACGGAGCTCCCAATGTGATACAGAGACCGGAACTGTACACGGAGCTCGCAGTGTGATACAGAGACCGGGGAACTGTACACGGAGCTCCCAGTGTGATACAGAGACCGGGGAACTGTACACGGAGCACCCAGTGTGATACGGAGACCGGAACTGTACACGGAGCTCCCAGTGTGATACAGAGACCGGGGAACTGTACACGGAGCTCCCAGTGTGATACAGAGACCGGGGATCTGTACACGGAGCTCGCAGTGTGATACAGAGACCGGGGAACTGTACACGGAGCTCCCAGTGTGATACAGAGACCGGGGAACTGTACACGGAGCTCCCAGTGTGATACGGAGACCGGAACTGTACACGGAGCTCCCAGTGTGATACGGAGACCGGGATCTGTACACGGAGCTCCCAGTGTGATACGGAGACCGGAACTGTACACGGAGCTCCCAGTGTGATAGAGAGACCGGGGTCTGTACACGGAGCTCCCAGTGTGATACGGAGACCGGAACTGTACACGGAGCTCCCAGTGTGATACAGAGACCGGAACTGTACACGGAGCTCCCAGTGTGATACGGAGACCGGAACTGTACACGGAGCTCCCAGTGTGATATGGAGACCGGGGTCTGTACACGGAGCTCCCAGTGTGATACAGAGACCGGAACTGTACATGGAGCTCCCAGTGTGATACGGAGACCGGAACTGTACACGGAGCTCCCAGTGTGATACGGAGACCGGAACTGTACACGGAGCTCCCAGTGTGATATGGAGACCGGGGTCTGTACACGGAGCTCCCAGTGTGATACAGAGACCGGAACTGTACATGGAGCTCCCAGTGTGATACGGAGACCGGAACTGTACACGGAGCTCCCAGTGTGATACGGAGACCGGGAATCTGTACACGGAGCTCCCAGTGTGATACAGAGACCGGGGTCTGTACACGGAGCTCCCAGTGTGATACGGAGACCGGGGAACTGTACACGGAGCTCCCAGTGTGATACAGAGACTGGGGAACTGTACACGGAGCTCCCAGTGTGATACAGAGACCGGAACTGTACACGGAGCTCCCAGTGTGATACGGAGACCGGAACTGTACACGGAGCTCCCAGTGTGATACAGAGACCGGGGAACTGTACACGGAGCTCCCAGTGTGATACAGAGACCGGGGTCTGTACACGGAGCTCCCAGTGTGATACAGAGACCGGGATCTGTACACGGAGCTCCCAGTGTGATACAGAGACCGGGATCTGTACACGGAGCTCCCAGTGTGATACGGAGACCGGGGAACTGTACACGGAGCTCCCAGTGTGATACAGAGACCGGGGAACTGTACACGGAGCTCCCAGTGTGATACAGAGACCGGGGAACTGTACACGGAGCTCCCAGTGTGATACAGAGACCGGGATCTGTACACGGAGATCCCAGTGTGATACGGAGACCGGAACTGTACACGGAGCTCCCAGTGTGATACGGAGACCGGAACTGTACACGGAGATCCCAGTGTGATACAGAGACCGGGGAACTGTACACGGAGCTCCCAGTGTGATACAGAGACCGGGGTCTGTACACGGAGCTCCCAGTGTGATACGGAGACCGGGGAACTGTACACGGAGCTCCCAGTGTGATACAGAGACCGGAACTGTACACGGAGCTCCCAGTGTGATACGGAGACTGGAACTGTACACGGAGCTCCCAGTGTGATACAGAGACCGGGGAACTGTACACGGAGCTCCCAGTGTGATACAGAGACCGGGATCTGTACACGGAGATCCCAGTGTGATACGGAGACCGGAACTGTACACGGAGCTCCCAGTGTGATACGGAGACCGGAACTGTACACGGAGATCCCAGTGTGATACGGAGACCGGAACTGTACACGGAGATCCCAGTGTGATACAGAGACCGGGATCTGTACACGGAGATCCCAGTGTGATACAGAGACCGGAACTGTACACGGAGCTCCCAGTGTGATACGGAGACCGGAACTGTACACGGAGCTCCCAGTGTGATACGGAGACCGGAACTGTACACGGAGCTCCCAGTGTGATACGGAGACCGGGGAACTGTACACGGAGCTCCCAGTGTGATACAGAGACCGGGGAACTGTACACGGAGCTCCCAGTGTGATACAGAGACCGGGATCTGTACACGGAGCTCCCAGTGTGATACGGAGACCGGGGAACTGTACACAGAGCTACCAGTGTGATACAGAGACCGGAACTGTACACGGAGCTCCCAGTGTGATACGGAGACCGGAACTGTACACGGAGCTCCCAGTGTGATACGGAGACCGGGGAACTGTACACGGAGCTCCCAGTGTGATACAGAGACCGGGATCTGTACACGGAGCTCCCAGTGTGCTACAGAGACCGGGGAACTGTACACGGAGCTCCCAGTGTGATACGGAGACCGGGGAACTGTACACGGAGCTCCCAGTGTGATACAGAGACCGGAACTGTACACGGAGCTCCCAGTGTGATACAGAGACCGGAACTGTACACGGAGCTCCCAGTGTGGTACGGAGACCGGAACTGTACACGGAGCTCCCAGTGTGATACAGAGACCGGAACTGTACACGGAGCTCCCAGTGTGATACGGAGAGCGGGATCTGTACACGGAGCTCCCAGTGTGATACGGAGACCGGAACTGTACACGGAGCTCCCAGTGTGATACGGAGACCGGAACTGTACACGGAGCTCCCAGTGTGATACGGAGACCGGGAACTGTACACGGAGCTCCCAGTGTGATACAGAGACCGGGATCTGTACACAGAGCTCCCAGTGTGATACGGAGACCGGGGATCTGTACACGGAGCTCCCAGTGTGATACGGAGATCGGGATCTGTACACGGAGCTCCCAGTGTGATACGGAGATCGGGATCTGTACACGGAGCTCCCAATGTGATACAGAGACCGGAACTGTACACGGAGCTCGCAGTGTGATACAGAGACCGGGGAACTGTACACGAAGCTCCCAGTGTGATACAGAGACCGGGGAACTGTACACGGAGCTCCCAGTGTGATACGGAGACAGGGATCTGTACACGGAGCTCCCAGTGTGATACAGAGACCGGGATCTGTACACGGAGCTCCCAGTGTGATACGGAGACCGGGAACTGTACACGGTGCTCCCAGTGTGATACAGAGACCGGGAACTGTACACGGAGCTCCCAGTGTGATACGGAGACCGGGGAACTGTACACGGAGCTCCCAGTGTGATACAGAGACCGGAACTGTACACGGAGCTCCCAGTGTGATACAGAGACCGGAACTGTACACGGAGCTCCCAGTGTGATACGGAGACCGGGGAACTGTACACGGAGCTCCCAGTGTGATACGGAGACCGGGGAACTGTACACGGAGCTCCCAGTGTGATACGGAGACTGGAACTGTACACGGTGCTCCCAGTGTGATACGGAGACCGGGGAACTGTACACGGAGCTCCCAGTGTGATACGGAGACCAGAACTGTACACGGAGCTCCCAGTGTGATACGGAGACCGGAACTGTACATGGAGCTCCCAGTGTGATACGGAGACCGGGGAACTGTACACGGAGCTCCCAGTGTGATACGGAGACCGGGGAACTGTACACGGAGCTCCCAGTGTGATACGGAGACCGGGGAACTGTACACGGAGCTCCCAGTGTGATACGGAGACCGGGGATCTGTACACGGAGCTCCCAGTGAGATAGAGAGACCAGGGAACTCTACACGGTGCTCCCAGTGTGATACGGAGACCGGAACTGTACACGGAGCTCCCAGTGTGATACGGAGACCGGAACTGTACACGGAGCTCCCAGTGAGATACGGAGACCGGAGAACTGTACACGGAGCTCCCAGTGTGATACGGAGACCGGGGAACTGAACACGGAGCTCCCAGTGTGATACGGAGACCGGAACTGTACACGGAGCTCCCAGTGTGATACGGAGACCGGAACTGTACACGGAGCTCCCAGTGTGATATGGAGACCGGGGTCTGTACACGGAGCTCCCAGTGTGATACAGAGACCGGGGAACTGAACACGGAGCTCCCAGTGTGATACGGAGACCGGAACTGTACACGGAGCTCCCAGTGTGATATGGAGACCGGGGTCTGTACATGGAGCTCCCAGTGTGATACGGAGACCGGGGAACTGAACACGGAGCTCCCAGTGTGATACGGAGACCGGAACTGTACACGGAGCTCCCAGTGTGATACGGAGACCGGAACTGTACACGGAGCTCCCAGTGTGATATGGAGACCGGGGTCTGTACACGGAGCTCCCAGTGTGATACAGAGACCGGAACTGTACATGGAGCTCCCAGTGTGATACGGAGACCGGAACTGTACACGGAGCTCCCAGTGTGATACAGAGACCGGAACTGTACATGGAGCTCCCAGTGTGATACGGAGACCGGGGATCTGTACACGGAGCTCCCAGTGTGATACAGAGACCGGGGTCTGTACACGGAGCTCCCAGTGTGATACGGAGACCGGGGAACTGTACACGGAGCTCCCAGTGTGATACAGAGACTGGGGAACTGTACATGGAGCTCCCAGTGTGATACAGAGACCGGAACTGTACACGGAGCTCCCAGTGTGATACAGAGACCGGGGTCTGTACACGGAGCTCCCAGTGTGATACGGAGACCGGGGAACTGTACACGGAGCTCCCAGTGTGATACAGAGACCGGGGAACTGTACACGGAGCTCCCAGTGTGATACAGAGACCGGAACTGTACACGGAGCTCCCAGTGTGATACGGAGACCGGGATCTGTACACGGAGATCCCAGTGTGATACGGAGACCGGAACTGTACACGGAGCTCCCAGTGTGATACAGAGACCGGGGAACTGTACACGGAGCTCCCAGTGTGATACAGAGACCGGGATCTGTACACGGAGATCCCAGTGTGATACGGAGACCGGAACTGAACACGGAGCTCCCAGTGTGATACGGAGACCGGAACTGTACACGGAGATCCCAGTGTGATACGGAGACCGGAACTGTACACGGAGATCCCAGTGTGATACAGAGACCGGGATCTGTACACGGAGATCCCAGTGTGATACAGAGACCGGAACTGTACACGGAGCTCCCAGTGTGATACGGAGACCGGAACTGTACACGGAGCTCCCAGTGTGATACGGAGACCGGAACTGTACACGGAGCTCCCAGTGTGATACGGAGACCGGGGAACTGTACACGGAGCTCCCAGTGTGATACAGAGGCCGGGGAACTGTACACGGAGCTCCCAGTGTGATACAGAGACCGGGATCTGTACACGGAGCTCCCAGTGTGATACGGAGACCGGGGAACTGTACACAGAGCTACCAGTGTGATACAGAGACCGGAACTGTACACGGAGCTCCCAGTGTGATACGGAGACCGGAACTGTACACGGAGCTCCCAGTGTGATACGGAGACCGGGGAACTGTACACGGAGCTCCCAGTGTGACACAGAGACCGGGATCTGTCCACGGAGCTCCCAGTGTGCTACAGAGACCGGGGAGCTGTACACGGAGCTCCCAGTGTGATACAGAGACCGGAACTGTACATGGAGCTCCCAGTGTGATACAGAGACCGGAACTGTACACGGAGCTCCCAGTGTGGTACGGAGACCGGAACTGTACACGGAGCTCCCAGTGTGATACGGAGAGCGGGATCTGTACACGGAGCTCCCAGTGTGATACGGAGACCGGAACTGTACACGGTGCTCCCAGTGTGATACAGAGACCGGGGAACTGTACACGGAGCTCCCAGTGTGATACAGAGACCGGGATCTGTACACGGAGCTCCCAGTGTGATACGGAGACCGGAACTGTACACGGAGCTCCCAGTGTGATACGGAGACCGGGAACTGTACACGGAGCTCCCAGTGTGATACGGAGACCGGGGTCTGTACACGGAGCTCCCAGTGTGATACGGAGACTGGAACTGTACACGGAGCTCCCAGTGTGATACGGAGACCGGGAACTGTACACGGAGCTCCCAGTGTGATACGGAGACCGGAACTGTACACGGTGCTCCCAGTGTGATACAGAGACCGGGGAACTGTACACGGAGCTCCCAGTGTGATACAGAGACCGGAACTGTACACGGAGCTCCCAGTGTGATACAGAGACCGGAACTGTACACGGAGCTCCCAGTGTGATACGGAGACCGGGAACTGTACACGGAGCTCCCAGTGTGATACGGAGACTGGGGAACTGTACACGGAGCTCCCAGTGTGATACGGAGACCGGGAACTGTACACGGAGCTCCCAGTGTGATACAGAGACCGGAACTGTACACGGAGCTCCCAGTGTGATACGGAGACCGGGGTCTGTACACGGAGCTCCCAGTGTGATACGGAGACTGGAACTGTACACGGAGCTCCCAGTGTGATACGGAGACCGGGGTCTGTACACGGAGCTCCCAGTGTGATACGGAGACTGGAACTGTACACGGAGCTCCCAGTGTGATACGGAGACCGGGGTCTGTACACGGAGCTCCCAGTGTGATACGGAGACTGGAACTGTACACGGAGCTCCCAGTGTGATACAGAGACCGGAACTGTACACGGAGCTCCCAGTGTGATACGGAGACCGGGGTCTGTACACGGAGCTCCCAGTGTGATACGGAGACTGGAACTGTACACGGAGCTCCCAGTGTGATACGGAGACCGGGGTCTGTACACGGAGCTCCCAGTGTGATACAGAGACCGGAACTGTACACGGAGCTCCCAGTGTGATACAGAGACCAGAACTGTACACGGAGCTCCCAGTGTGATACAGAGACCGGGATCTGTACACGGAGCTCCCAGTGTGATACGGAGACTGGAACTGTACACGGAGCTCCCAGTGTGATACAGAGACCAGAACTGTACACGGTGCTCCCAGTGTGATACGGAGACCGGAACTGTACACGGAGCTCCCAGTGTGATACAGAGACCAGAACTGTACACGGAGCTCCCAGTGTGATACAGAGACCGGGATCTGTACACGGAGCTCCCAGTGTGATACAGAGACCGGAACTGTACACGGAGCTCCCAGTGTGATACGGAGACCGGAACTGTACACGGAGCTCCCAGTGTGATACAGAGACCGGGGAACTGTACACGGAGCTCCCAGTGTGATACGGAGACCGGAACTGTACACGGAGCTCCCAGTGTGATACAGAGACCGGGAACTGTACACGGAGCTCCCAGTGTGATACGGAGACCGGAACTGTACACGGAGCTCCCAGTGTGATACGGAGACCGGAACTGTACACGGAGCTCCCAGTGTGATACGGAGACCGGGAACTGTACACGGAGCTCCCAGTGTGATACGGAGACTGGAACTGTACACGGAGCTCCCAGTGTGATACGGAGACCGGGGTCTGTACACGGAGCTCCCAGTGTGATACGGAGACTGGAACTGTACACGGAGCTCCCAGTGTGATACGGAGACCGGGGTCTGTACACGGAGCTCCCAGTGTGATACGGAGACTGGAACTGTACACGGAGCTCCCAGTGTGATACGGAGACTGGGGAACTGTACACGGAGCTCCCAGTGTGATACGGAGACTGGAACTGTACACGGAGCTCCCAGTGTGATACGGAGACTGGGGAACTGTACACGGAGATCCCAGTGTGATACAGAGACCGGAACTGTACACGGAGCTCCCAGTGTGATACGGAGACCGGGGTCTGTACACGGAGCTCCCAGTGTGATACAGAGACCGGGGTCTGTACACGGAGCTCCCAGTGTGATACGGAGACCGGGGTCTGTACACGGAGCTCCCAGTGTGATACGGAGACTGGAACTGTACACGGAGCTCCCAGTGTGATACGGAGACTGGAACTGTACACGGAGCTCCCAGTGTGATACGGAGACCGGGGTCTGTACACGGAGCTCCCAGTGTGATACGGAGACTGGAACTGTACACGGAGCTCCCAGTGTGATACGGAGACCGGGGTCTGTACACGGAGCTCCCAGTGTGATACGGAGACTGGAACTGTACACGGAGCTCCCAGTGTGATACGGAGACCGGGGTCTGTACACGGAGCTCCCAGTGTGATACAGAGACCGGAACTGTACACGGAGCTCCCAGTGTGATACAGAGACCAGAACTGTACACGGAGCTCCCAGTGTGATACAGAGACCGGGATCTGTACACGGAGCTCCCAGTGTGATACGGAGACTGGAACTGTACACGGAGCTCCCAGTGTGATACAGAGACCAGAACTGTACACGGAGCTCCCAGTGTGATACGGAGACCGGAACTGTACACGGAGCTCCCAGTGTGATACGGAGACCGGAACTGTACACGGAGCTCCCAGTGTGATACAGAGACCAGAACTGTACACGGAGCTCCCAGTGTGATACAGAGACCGGGATCTGTACACGGAGCTCCCAGTGTGATACAGAGACCGGAACTGTACACGGAGCTCCCAGTGTGATACGGAGACCGGAACTGTACACGGAGCTCCCAGTGTGATACAGAGACCGGGGAACTGTACACGGAGCTCCCAGTGTGATACGGAGACCGGAACTGTACACGGAGCTCCCAGTGTGATACAGAGACCGGGATCTGTACACGGAGCTCCCAGTGTGATACGGAGACCAGAACTGTACACGGAGCTCCCAGTGTGATACGGAGACCGGGATCGGTACACGGTGCTCCCAGTGTGATACGGAGACCGGGATCGGTACACGGTGCTCCCAGTGTGATACGGAGACCGGAACTGTACACGGAGCTCCCAGTGTGATACAGAGACCGGGGAACTGTACTCGGAGCTCCCAGTGTGATACAGAGATCGGGAACTGTACACGGAGCTCCCAGTGTGATACAGAGATCGGGATCTGTACATGGAGCTCCCAGTGTGATACGGAGACCAGAACTGTACACGGAGCTCCCAGTGTGATACAGAGATCGGGAACTGTACATGGAGCTCCCAGTGTGATACGGAGACCAGAACTGTACACGGAGCTCCCAGTGTGATACAGAGATCGCGATCTGTACACGGAGCTCCCAGTGTGATACGGAGACCGGAACTGTACACGGAGCTCCCAGTGTGATACAGAGACCGGGGAACTGTACACGGAGCTCCCAGTGTGATACAGAGATCGGGAACTGTACACGGAGCTCCCAGTGTGATACAGAGACCGGGGAACTGTACACGGAACTCCCAGTGTGATACAGAGACCGGAAGTGTACACGGAGCTCCCAGTGTGATACGGAGACCGGAACTGTCCATGGAACTCCCAGTGTGATACAGAGACCGGGATCTGTACACGGAGCTCCCAGTGTGATACGGAGACCGGAACTGTACACGGAGCTCCCAGTGTGATACAGAGACCGGGGAACTGTCCACGGAGCTCCCAGTGCGATACAGAGACCGGAACTGTACACGGAGCTCCCAGTGTGATACGGAGACCGGCAACTGTACACGGAGCTCCCAGTGTGATACGGAGACCGGGATCTGTACACGGTGCTCGCAGTGTGATACGGAGACCGGGGAACTGTACACGGAGCTCCCTGTGTGATACGGAGACCGGAACTGTACACGGAGCTCCCTGTGTGATACAGAGACCGGGGAACTGTACACGGTGCTCCCTGTGTGATACAGAGACCGGGGATCTGTACACGGAGCTCCCAGTGTGATACGGAGACCGGAACTGTACACGGAGCTCCCAGTGTGATACGGAGACCGGGGAACTGTACACGGAGCTCCCAGTGTGATCCGGAGACCGGGGAACTGTACACGGAGCTCCCAGTGTGATACAGAGACCGGAACTGTACACGGAGCTCCCAGTGTGATACGGAGACCAGAACTGTACACGGAGCTCCCAGTGTGATACAGAGACCGGGGAACTGTACACGGAGCTCCCAGTGTGATACAGAGACCGGAACTGTACACGGAGCTCCCAGTGTGATACAGAGACCGGGATCTGTACACGGAGCTCCCAGTGTGATACAGAGACCGGGGAACTGTACACGGAGCTCCCAGTGTGATACGGAGACCGGGGATCTGTACACGGAGCTCCCAGTGTGATACGGAGACCGGAACTGTACACGGAGCTCCCAGTGTGATACGGAGACCGGGGAACTGTACACAGAGCTCCCAGTGTGATACGGAGACCGGAACTGTACACGGTGCTCCCAGTGTGATACGGAGACCGGGGAACTGTACACAGAGCTCCCAGTGTGATACGGAGACCGGAACTGTACACGGAGCTCCCAGTGTGATACGGAGACCGGAGAACTGTACACGGAGCTCCCAGTGTGATACGGAGACCGGAGAACTGTACACGGAGCTCCCAGTGAGATACGGAGACCGGAGAACTGTACACGGAGCTCCCAGTGAGATACGGAGACCGGAGAACTGTACACGGAGCTCCCAGTGAGATACGGAGACCGGAGAACTGTACACGGAGCTCCCAGTGTGATACGGAGACCGGAACTGTACACGGAGCTCCCAGTGTGATACGGAGACCGGAGAACTGTACACGGAGCTCCCAGTGTGATACGGAGACCGGAGAACTGTACACGGAGCTCCCAGTGAGATACGGAGACCGGAGAACTGTACACGGAGCTCCCAGTGTGATACGGAGACCGGGACTGTACACGGAGCTCCCAGTGTGATACGGAGACCGGAACTGTACACGGAGCTCCCAGTGTGATACGGAGACCGGAACTGTACACGGAGCTCCCAGTGAGATACGGAGACCGGAGAACTGTACACGGAGCTCCCAGTGTGATACGGAGACCGGGGAACTGTACACGGAGCTCCCAGTGTGATACGGAGACCGGAACTGTACACGGAGCTCCCAGTGTGATACGGAGACCGGAACTGTACACGGAGCTCCCAGTGTGATACGGAGACCGGGATCTGTACACGGAGCTCCCAGTGTGATACGGAGACCGGAACTGTACACGGAGCTCCCAGTGTGATAGAGAGACCGGGGTCTGTACACGGAGCTCCCAGTGTGATACGGAGACCGGAACTGTACACGGAGCTCCCAGTGTGATACGGAGACCGGAACTGTACACGGAGCTCCCAGTGTGATATGGAGACCGGGGTCTGTACACGGAGCTCCCAGTGTGATACAGAGACCGGAACTGTACATGGAGCTCCCAGTGTGATACGGAGACCGGAACTGTACACGGAGCTCCCAGTGTGATACGGAGACCGGAACTGTACACGGAGCTCCCAGTGTGATATGGAGACCGGGGTCTGTACACGGAGCTCCCAGTGTGATACAGAGACCGGAACTGTACATGGAGCTCCCAGTGTGATACGGAGACCGGAACTGTACACGGAGCTCCCAGTGTGATACGGAGACCGGGAATCTGTACACGGAGCTCCCAGTGTGATACAGAGACCGGGGTCTGTACACGGAGCTCCCAGTGTGATACGGAGACCGGGGAACTGTACACGGAGCTCCCAGTGTGATACAGAGACTGGGGAACTGTACACGGAGCTCCCAGTGTGATACAGAGACCGGAACTGTACACGGAGCTCCCAGTGTGATACGGAGACCGGAACTGTACACGGAGCTCCCAGTGTGATACAGAGACCGGGGAACTGTACACGGAGCTCCCAGTGTGATACAGAGACCGGGGTCTGTACACGGAGCTCCCAGTGTGATACAGAGACCGGGATCTGTACACGGAGCTCCCAGTGTGATACAGAGACCGGGATCTGTACACGGAGCTCCCAGTGTGATACGGAGACCGGGGAACTGTACACGGAGCTCCCAGTGTGATACAGAGACCGGGGAACTGTACACGGAGCTCCCAGTGTGATACAGAGACCGGGGAACTGTACACGGAGCTCCCAGTGTGATACAGAGACCGGGATCTGTACACGGAGATCCCAGTGTGATACGGAGACCGGAACTGTACACGGAGCTCCCAGTGTGATACGGAGACCGGAACTGTACACGGAGATCCCAGTGTGATACAGAGACCGGGGAACTGTACACGGAGCTCCCAGTGTGATACAGAGACCGGGGTCTGTACACGGAGCTCCCAGTGTGATACGGAGACCGGGGAACTGTACACGGAGCTCCCAGTGTGATACAGAGACCGGGGAACTGTACACGGTGCTCCCAGTGTGATACAGAGACCGGAACTGTACACGGAGCTCCCAGTGTGATACGGAGACTGGAACTGTACACGGAGCTCCCAGTGTGATACAGAGACCGGGGAACTGTACACGGAGCTCCCAGTGTGATACAGAGACCGGGATCTGTACACGGAGATCCCAGTGTGATACGGAGACCGGAACTGTACACGGAGCTCCCAGTGTGATACGGAGACCGGAACTGTACACGGAGATCCCAGTGTGATACGGAGACCGGAACTGTACACGGAGATCCCAGTGTGATACAGAGACCGGGATCTGTACACGGAGATCCCAGTGTGATACAGAGACCGGAACTGTACACGGAGCTCCCAGTGTGATACGGAGACCGGAACTGTACACGGAGCTCCCAGTGTGATACGGAGACCGGAACTGTACACGGAGCTCCCAGTGTGATACGGAGACCGGGGAACTGTACACGGAGCTCCCAGTGTGATACAGAGACCGGGGAACTGTACACGGAGCTCCCAGTGTGATACAGAGACCGGGATCTGTACACGGAGCTCCCAGTGTGATACGGAGACCGGGGAACTGTACACAGAGCTACCAGTGTGATACAGAGACCGGAACTGTACACGGAGCTCCCAGTGTGATACGGAGACCGGAACTGTACACGGAGCTCCCAGTGTGATACGGAGACCGGGGAACTGTACACGGAGCTCCCAGTGTGATACAGAGACCGGGATCTGTACACGGAGCTCCCAGTGTGCTACAGAGACCGGGGAACTGTACACGGAGCTCCCAGTGTGATACGGAGACCGGGGAACTGTACACGGAGCTCCCAGTGTGATACAGAGACCGGAACTGTACACGGAGCTCCCAGTGTGATACAGAGACCGGAACTGTACACGGAGCTCCCAGTGTGGTACGGAGACCGGAACTGTACACGGAGCTCCCAGTGTGATACAGAGACCGGAACTGTACACGGAGCTCCCAGTGTGATACGGAGAGCGGGATCTGTACACGGAGCTCCCAGTGTGATACGGAGACCGGAACTGTACACGGAGCTCCCAGTGTGATACGGAGACCGGAACTGTACACGGAGCTCCCAGTGTGATACGGAGACCGGGAACTGTACACGGAGCTCCCAGTGTGATACAGAGACCGGGATCTGTACACAGAGCTCCCAGTGTGATACGGAGACCGGGGATCTGTACACGGAGCTCCCAGTGTGATACGGAGATCGGGATCTGTACACGGAGCTCCCAGTGTGATACGGAGATCGGGATCTGTACACGGAGCTCCCAATGTGATACAGAGACCGGAACTGTACACGGAGCTCGCAGTGTGATACAGAGACCGGGGAACTGTACACGGAGCTCCCAGTGTGATACAGAGACCGGGGAACTGTACACGGAGCACCCAGTGTGATACGGAGACCGGAACTGTACACGGAGCTCCCAGTGTGATACAGAGACCGGGGAACTGTACACGGAGCTCCCAGTGTGATACAGAGACCGGGGATCTGTACACGGAGCTCGCAGTGTGATACAGAGACCGGGGAACTGTACACGGAGCTCCCAGTGTGATACAGAGACCGGGGAACTGTACACGGAGCACCCAGTGTGATACGGAGACCGGAACTGTACACGGAGCTCCCAGTGTGATACAGAGACCGGGGAACTGTACACGGAGCTCCCAGTGTGATACAGAGACCGGGATCTGTACACGGAGCTCCCAGTGTGATACAGAGACTGGGGAACTGTACACGGAGCACCCAGTGTGATACGGAGACCGGGAACTGTACACGGAGCTCCCAGTGTGATACAGAGACCGGGATCTGTACACGGAGCTCCCAGTGTGATACAGAGACTGGGGAACTGTACACGGAGCTCCCAGTGTGATACGGAGACCGGAACTGTACACGGAGCTCCCAGTGTGATACAGAGACCGGGGAACTGTACACGGAGCTCCCAGTGTGATACAGAGACCGGGATCTGTACACGGAGCTCCCAGTGTGATACGGAGACCGGAACTGTACACGGAGCTCCCAGTGTGATACGGAGACCGGAACTGGACACGGAGCTCCCAGTGTGATACGGAGACCGGAACTGTACACGGAGCTCCCAGTGTGATACAGAGACCGGGGAACTGTACAAGGAGCTCCCAGTGTGATTCAGAGACCGGAACTGTACACGGAGCTCCCAGTGTGATACGGAGACTGGAACTGTACACGGAGCTCCCAGTGTGATACGGAGACCGGGGAACTGTACACGGAGCTCCCAGTGTGATACAGAGACCGGAACTGTACACGGAGCTCCCAGTGTGATACAGAGACCGGGATCTGTACACGGAGATCCCAGTGTGATACGGAGACCGGAACGGTACACGGAGCTCCCAGTGTGATACGGAGACCGGAACTGTACACGGAGATCCCAGTGTGATACGGAGACCGGGGAACTGTACACGGAGCTCCCAGTGTGATACAGAGACCGGGGAACTGTACACGGAGCTCCCAGTGTGATACAGAGACCGGAACTGTACACGGAGCTCCCAGTGTGATACAGAGACCGGGGAACTGTACACGAAGCTCCCAGTGTGATACAGAGACCGGGGAACTGTACACGGAGCTCCCAGTGTGATACGGAGACAGGGATCTGTACACGGAGCTCCCAGTGTGATACAGAGACCGGGATCTGTACACGGAGCTCCCAGTGTGATACGGAGACCGGGAACTGTACACGGTGCTCCCAGTGTGATACAGAGACCGGGAACTGTACACGGAGCTCCCAGTGTGATACGGAGACCGGGGAACTGTACACGGAGCTCCCAGTGTGATACGGAGACCGGGGAACTGTACACGGAGCTCCCAGTGTGATACAGAGACCGGAACTGTACACGGAGCTCCCAGTGTGATACGGAGACCGGGGAACTGTACACGGAGCTCCCAGTGTGATACGGAGACCGGGGATCTGTACACGGAGCTCCCAGTGAGATAGAGAGACCAGGGAACTCTACACGGTGCTCCCAGTGTGATACGGAGACCGGGGATCTGTACACGGAGCTCCCAGTGAGATAGAGAGACCAGGGAACTGTACACGGTGCTCCCAGTGTGATACGGAGACCGGAACTGTACACGGAGCTCCCAGTGAGATACGGAGACCGGAGAACTGTACACGGAGCTCCCAGTGTGATACGGAGACCGGGGAACTGAACACGGAGCTCCCAGTGTGATACGGAGACCGGAACTGTACACGGAGCTCCCAGTGTGATACGGAGACCGGAACTGTACACGGAGCTCCCAGTGTGATACGGAGACCGGAACTGTACACGGAGCTCCCTGTGTGATACAGAGACCGGGGAACTGTACACGGAGCTCCCAGTGTGATACGGAGACCGGGGAACTGTACACGGAGCTCCCAGTGTGATACGGAGACCGGAACTGTACACGGAGCTCCCAGTGTGATACGGAGACCGGAACTGTACACGGAGCTCCCAGTGTGATACGGAGACCGGAACTGTACACGGAGCTCCCAGTGTGATATGGAGACCGGGGTCTGTACACGGAGCTCCCAGTGTGATACAGAGACCGGAACTGTACACGGAGCTCCCAGTGTGATACGGAGACCGGAACTGTACACGGAGCTCCCAGTGTGATACGGAGACCGGAACTGTACACGGAGCTCCCAGTGTGATACGGAGACCGGGGTCTGTACACGGAGCTCCCAGTGTGATACAGAGACCGGAACTGTACATGGAGCTCCCAGTGTGATACGGAGACCGGGGATCTGTACACGGAGCTCCCAGTGTGATACAGAGACCGGGGTCTGTACACGGAGCTCCCAGTGTGATACGGAGACCGGGGAACTGTACACGGAGCTCCCAGTGTGATACAGAGACTGGGGAACTGTACATGGAGCTCCCAGTGTGATACAGAGACCGGAACTGTACACGGAGCTCCCAGTGTGATACAGAGACCGGGGTCTGTACATGGAGCTCCCAGTGTGATACGGAGACCGGGGAACTGTACACGGAGCTCCCAGTGTGATACAGAGACCGGGGAACTGTACACGGAGCTCCCAGTGTGATACAGAGACCGGAACTGTACACGGAGCTCCCAGTGTGATACGGAGACCGGGATCTGTACACGGAGATCCCAGTGTGATACGGAGACCGGAACTGTACACGGAGCTCCCAGTGTGATACAGAGACCGGGGAACTGTACACGGAGCTCCCAGTGTGATACAGAGACCGGGATCTGTACACGGAGATCCCAGTGTGATACGGAGACCGGAACTGAACACGGAGCTCCCAGTGTGATACGGAGACCGGAACTGTACACGGAGATCCCAGTGTGATACGGAGACCGGAACTGTACACGGAGATCCCAGTGTGATACAGAGACCGGGATCTGTACACGGAGATCCCAGTGTGATACAGAGACCGGAACTGTACACGGAGCTCCCAGTGTGATACGGAGACCGGAACTGTACACGGAGCTCCCAGTGTGATACGGAGACCGGAACTGTACACGGAGCTCCCAGTGTGATACGGAGACCGGGGAACTGTACACGGAGCTCCCAGTGTGATACAGAGGCCGGGGAACTGTACACGGAGCTCCCAGTGTGATACAGAGACCGGGATCTGTACACGGAGCTCCCAGTGTGATACGGAGATCGGGGAACTGTACACAGAGCTACCAGTGTGATACAGAGACCGGAACTGTACACGGAGCTCCCAGTGTGATACGGAGACCGGAACTGTACACGGAGCTCCCAGTGTGATACGGAGACCGGGGAACTGTACACGGAGCTCCCAGTGTGACACAGAGACCGGGATCTGTCCACGGAGCTCCCAGTGTGCTACAGAGACCGGGGAGCTGTACACGGAGCTCCCAGTGTGATACAGAGACCGGAACTGTACACGGAGCTCCCAGTGTGATACAGAGACCGGAACTGTACACGGAGCTCCCAGTGTGGTACGGAGACCGGAACTGTACACGGAGCTCCCAGTGTGATACGGAGAGCGGGATCTGTACACGGAGCTCCCAGTGTGATACGGAGACCGGAACTGTACACGGTGCTCCCAGTGTGATACAGAGACCGGGGAACTGTACACGGAGCTCCCAGTGTGATACAGAGACCGGGATCTGTACACGGAGCTCCCAGTGTGATACGGAGACCGGAACTGTACACGGAGCTCCCAGTGTGATACGGAGACCGGGAACTGTACACGGAGCTCCCAGTGTGATACGGAGACCGGGGTCTGTACACGGAGCTCCCAGTGTGATACGGAGACTGGAACTGTACACGGAGCTCCCAGTGTGATACGGAGACCGGGAACTGTACACGGAGCTCCCAGTGTGATACGGAGACCGGAACTGTACACGGTGCTCCCAGTGTGATACAGAGACCGGGGAACTGTACACAGAGCTCCCAGTGTGATACAGAGACCGGAACTGTACACGGAGCTCCCAGTGTGATACAGAGACCGGAACTGTACACGGAGCTCCCAGTGTGATACGGAGACCGGGAACTGTACACGGAGCTCCCAGTGTGATACGGAGACTGGGGAACTGTACACGGAGCTCCCAGTGTGATACGGAGACCGGGAACTGTACACGGAGCTCCCAGTGTGATACAGAGACCGGAACTGTACACGGAGCTCCCAGTGTGATACGGAGACCGGGGTCTGTACACGGAGATCCCAGTGTGATACGGAGACCGGGAACTGTACACGGTGCTCCCAGTGTGATACGGAGACCGGGAACTGTACACGGAGCTCCCAGTGTGATACGGAGACTGGAACTGTACACGGAGCTCCCAGTGTGATACGGAGACCGGGGTCTGTACACGGAGCTCCCAGTGTGATACGGAGACTGGAACTGTACACGGAGCTCCCAGTGTGATACGGAGACCGGGGTCTGTACACGGAGCTCCCAGTGTGATACGGAGACTGGAACTGTACACGGAGCTCCCAGTGTGATACAGAGACCGGAACTGTACACGGAGCTCCCAGTGTGATACGGAGACCGGGGTCTGTACACGGAGCTCCCAGTGTGATACGGAGACTGGAACTGTACACGGAGCTCCCAGTGTGATACGGAGACCGGGGTCTGTACACGGAGCTCCCAGTGTGATACGGAGACTGGAACTGTACACGGAGCTCCCAGTGTGATACGGAGACCGGGGTCTGTACACGGAGCTCCCAGTGTGATACGGAGACTGGAACTGTACACGGAGCTCCCAGTGTGATACGGAGACCGGAACTGTACACGGAGCTCCCAGTGTGATACAGAGACCGGAACTGTACACGGAGCTCCCAGTGTGATACAGAGACCAGAACTGTACACGGAGCTCCCAGTGTGATACAGAGACCGGGATCTGTACACGGAGCTCCCAGTGTGATACGGAGACTGGAACTGTACACGGAGCTCCCAGTGTGATACAGAGACCAGAACTGTACACGGAGCTCCCAGTGTGATACGGAGACCGGAACTGTACACGGAGCTCCCAGTGTGATACGGAGACCGGAACTGTACACGGAGCTCCCAGTGTGATACAGAGACCAGAACTGTACACGGAGCTCCCAGTGTGATACAGAGACCGGGATCTGTACACGGAGCTCCCAGTGTGATACAGAGACCGGAACTGTACACGGAGCTCCCAGTGTGATACGGAGACCGGAACTGTACACGGAGCTCCCAGTGTGATACAGAGACCGGGGAACTGTACACGGAGCTCCCAGTGTGATACGGAGACCGGAACTGTACACGGAGCTCCCAGTGTGATACAGAGACCGGGATCTGTACACGGAGCTCCCAGTGTGATACGGAGACCAGAACTGTACACGGAGCTCCCAGTGTGATACGGAGACCGGGATCGGTACACGGTGCTCCCAGTGTGATACGGAGACCGGAACTGTACACGGAGCTCCCAGTGTGATACAGAGACCGGGGAACTGTACTCGGAGCTCCCAGTGTGATACAGAGATCGGGAACTGTACACGGAGCTCCCAGTGTGATACAGAGATCGGGATCTGTACATGGAGCTCCCAGTGTGATACGGAGACCAGAACTGTACACGGAGCTCCCAGTGTGATACAGAGATCGGGAACTGTACATGGAGCTCCCAGTGTGATACGGAGACCAGAACTGTACACGGAGCTCCCAGTGTGATACAGAGATCGGGATCTGTACACGGAGCTCCCAGTGTGATACGGAGACCGGAACTGTACACGGAGCTCCCAGTGTGATACAGAGACCGGGGAACTGTACACGGAGCTCCCAGTGTGATACAGAGATCGGGAACTGTACACGGAGCTCCCAGTGTGATACAGAGACCGGGGAACTGTACACGGAGCTCCCAGTGTGATACAGAGACCGGAAGTGTACACGGAGCTCCCAGTGTGATACGGAGACCGGAACTGTCCATGGAACTCCCAGTGTGATACAGAGACCGGGATCTGTACACGGAGCTCCCAGTGTGATACGGAGACCGGAACTGTACACGGAGCTCCCAGTGTGATACAGAGACCGGGGAACTGTCCACGGAGCTCCCAGTGCGATACAGAGACCGGAACTGTACACGGAGCTCCCAGTGTGATACGGAGACCGGCAACTGTACACGGAGCTCCCAGTGTGATACGGAGACCGGGATCTGTACACGGTGCTCGCAGTGTGATACGGAGACCGGGGAACTGTACACGGAGCTCCCTGTGTGATACGGAGACCGGAACTGTACACGGAGCTCCCTGTGTGATACAGAGACCGGGGAACTGTACACGGTGCTCCCTGTGTGATACAGAGACCGGGGATCTGTACACGGAGCTCCCAGTGTGATACGGAGACCGGAACTGTACACGGAGCTCCCAGTGTGATACGGAGACCGGGGAACTGTACACGGAGCTCCCAGTGTGATCCGGAGACCGGGGAACTGTACACGGAGCTCCCAGTGTGATACAGAGACCGGAACTGTACACGGAGCTCCCAGTGTGATACGGAGACCAGAACTGTACACGGAGCTCCCAGTGTGATACAGAGACCGGGAACTGTACACGGTGCTCCCAGTGTGATACAGAGACCGGGGAACTGTACACGGAACTCCCAGTGTGATACGGAGACCGGGAACTGTACACGGAGCTCCCAGTGTGATACAGAGATCGGGAACTGTACACGGAGCTCCCAGTGTGATACGGAGACCGGGGAACTGTACACGGAACTCCCAGTGTGATACGGAGACCGGGATCTGTACACGGAGCTCCCAGTGTGATACAGAGACCGGGATCTGTACACGGAGCTCCCAGTGTGATACGGAGACCGGGATCTGTACACGGTGCTCCCAGTGTGATACGGAGACCGGGAACTGTACACGGAGCTCCCAGTGTGATACAGAGAGCGGGATCTGTACACAGAGCTCCCAGTGTGATACGGAGACCGGGAACTGTACACGGAGCTCCCAGTGTGAAACGGAGACCGGGAACTGTACACGGAGCTCCCAGTGTGATACGGAGACCGGGGAACTGTACACGGAGCTCCCAGTGTGATACGGAGACCGGGATCTGTACACGGAGCTCCCAGTGTTATACAGAGACCGGGATCTGTACACGGAGCTCCCAGTGTGATACGGAGACCGGGAACTGCACACGGTGCTCCCAGTGTGATACGGAGACCGGGAACTGTACACGGAGCTCCCAGTGCGATACGGAGACCGGGATCTGTACACGGAGCTCCCAGTGAGATACGGAGACCGGAACTGTACACGGAGCTCCCAGTGTGATACAGAGACCGGAATCTGTACACGGAGCTCCCAGTGTGATACGGAGACCGGGATCTGTACACGGAGCTCCCAGTGTGACACAGAGATCGGGAACTGTACACGGAGCTCCCAGTGAGATAGAGAGACCAGGAACTGTACACGGCGCTCCCAGTGTGATACGGACACCGGAACTGTACACGGAGCTCCCAGTGTGATTCAGAGACCGGGATCTGTACACGGAGCTCCCAGTGTGATACAGAGACCGGGAACTGTACACGGCGCTCCCAGTGTGACACAGAGATCGGGAACTGGACACGGAGCTCCAGTGTGATACGGAGACTGGGGAACTGTACAAGGAACTCCCAGTGTGATACGGAGATCGGGAACTGTACACGGAGCTCCCAGTGTGATACGGAGACCGGAACTGTACACGGAGCTCCCAGTGTGATACGGAGACCGGAACTGTACACGGAGCTCCCAGTGTGATACGGAGACCGGGGAACAGTACACGGAGCTCCCAGTGTGATACGGAGACCGGGGAACTGTACACGGAGCTCCCAGTGTGATATGGAGACCAGGGAACTGTACACGGAGCTCCCAGTGTGATACGGAGACCGGGGAACTGTACACGGAGCTCCCAGTGTGATACGGAGACCGGAACTGTACACGGAGCTCCCAGTGTGATACAGAGACCGGGATCTGTACACGGAGCTCCCAGTGTGATACAGAGACCGGGAACTGTACACGGAGCTCCCAGTGTGATACGGAGACCGGGGAACTGTACACGGAGCTCCCAGTGTGATACAGAGACCGGGGAACTGTACACGGCGCTCCCAGTGTGATACAGAGACCGGGAACTGTACACGGAGCTCCCAGTGTGATACGGAGACCGGGGAACTGTACCCGGAGCTCCCAGTGTGATACGGAGACCGGGGAACTGTACACGGAGCTCCCAGTGTGATACAGAGACCGGGAACTGTACACGGTGCTCCCAGTGTGATACAGAGACCGGAACTGTACACGGAGCTCCCAGTGTGATACGGAGACCGGAATCTGTACACGGAGTTCCCAGTGTGATACGGAGACCGGAACTGTACACGGAGCTCCCAGTGTGATACGGAGACCGGGGAACTGTACACGGAGCTCCCAGTGTGATACAGAGACCGGAACTGTACACGGAGCTCCCAGTGTGATACGGAGACCGGGGTCTGTACACGGAGCTCCCAGTGTGATACAGAGACTGGGGAACTGTACACGGAGCTCCCAGTGTGATACAGAGACCGGGGATCTGTACACGGAGCTCCCAGTGTGATACGGAGACCGGAACTGTACACGGAGCTCCCAGTGTGATACAGAGACCGGGGAACTGTACACGGAGCTCCCAGTGTGATACGGAGACCGGAACTGTTCACGGAGCTCCCAGTGTGATACGGAGACCGGGGAACTGTACACGGAGCTCCCAGTGTGATACAGAGACCGGGGATCTGTACACGGAGCTCCCAGTGTGATACAGAGATCGGGAACTGTACACGGAGCTCCCAGTGTGATACGGAGACCGGGGAACTGTACACGGAGCTCCCAGTGTGATACGGAGACCGGGATCTGTACACGGAGCTCCCAGTGTGATACAGAGACCGGGATCTGTACACGGAGCTCCCAGTGTGATACAGACACCGGGAACTGTACACGGAGCTCCCAGTGTGATACAGAGACCGGGATCTGTACACGGAGCTCCCAGTGTGATACGGAGACCGGGAACTGTACACGGAGCTCCCAGTGTGATACAGAGAGCGGGATCTGTACACGGAGCTCCCAGTGTGATACGGAGACCGGGAACTGTACACGGAGCTCCCAGTGTGATACGGAGACCGGGAACTGTACACGGAGCTCCCAGTGTGATACGGAGACCGGAACTGTACACGGAGCTCCCAGTGTGATACAGAGACCGGGGAACTGTACACGGAGCTCCCAGTGTTATACAGAGACCGGGATCTGTACACGGAGCTCCCAGTATTATACAGAGACCGGGATCTGTACACGGAGCTCCCAGTGTGATACGGAGACCGGGAACTGTACACGGAGCTCCCAGTGTGATACGGAGACCGGGAACTGTACACGGAGCTCCCAGTGAGATATAGAGACTGGAACTGTACACGGAGCTCCCAGTGTGATACAGAGACCGGAATCTGTACACGGAGCTGCCAGTGTGATACGGAGACCGGGATCTGTACACGGAGCTCCCAGTGTGATACAGAGACCGGGAACTGTACACGGCGCTCCCAGTGTGACACAGAGATCGGGAACTGTACACGGAGTTCCCAGTGTGATACGGAGACTGGGGAACTGTACACGGAGCTCCCAGTGTGATACGGAGACCGGGGAACTGTACACGGAGCTCCCAGTGTGATATGGAGACCAGGGAACTGTACACGGAGCTCCCAGTGTGATACGGATACCGGAACTGTACACGGAGCTCCCAGTGTGATACAGAGACCGGGATCTGTACACGGAGCTCCCAGTGTGATACGGAGACCGGAACTGTACACGGAGCTCCCAGTGTGATACGGAGACCGGAACTGTACACGGAGCTCCCAGTGTGATACAGAGACCGGGGAACTGTACACGGAGCTCCCAGTGTGATACGGAGACCGGGGAACTGTACACGGAGCTCCCAGTGTGATACGGAGACCGGAACTGTACACGGAGCTCCCAGTGTGATACGGAGACCGGAACTGTACACGGAGCTCCCAGTGTGATATGGAGACCGGGGTCTGTACACGGAGCTCCCAGTGTGATACAGAGACCGGAACTGTACATGGAGCTCCCAGTGTGATACGGAGACCGGAACTGTACACGGAGCTCCCAGTGTGATACGGAGACCGGGGATCTGTACACGGAGCTCCCAGTGTGATACAGAGACCGGGGTCTGTAACGGAGCTCCCAGTGTGATACGGAGACCGGGGAACTGTACACGGAGCTCCCAGTGTGATACAGAGACTGGGGAACTGTACATGGAGCTCCCAGTGTGATACAGAGACCGGAACTGTACACGGAGCTCCCAGTGTGATACAGAGACCGGGGTCTGTACACGGAGCTCCCAGTGTGATACGGAGACCGGGGAACTGTACACGGAGCTCCCAGTGTGATACAGAGACCGGGGAACTGTACACGGAGCTCCCAGTGTGATACAGAGACCGGAACTGTACACGGAGCTCCCAGTGTGATACGGAGACCGGGATCTGTACACGGAGATCCCAGTGTGATACGGAGACCGGAACTGTACACGGAGCTCCCAGTGTGATACAGAGACCGGGGAACTGTACACGGAGCTCCCAGTGTGATACAGAGACCGGGATCTGTACACGGAGATCCCAGTGTGATACGGAGACCGGAACTGAACACGGAGCTCCCAGTGTGATACGGAGACCGGAACTGTACACGGAGATCCCAGTGTGATACGGAGACCGGAACTGTACACGGAGATCCCAGTGTGATACAGAGACCGGGATCTGTACACGGAGATCCCAGTGTGATACAGAGACCGGAACTGTACACGGAGCTCCCAGTGTGATACGGAGACCGGAACTGTACACGGAGCTCCCAGTGTGATACGGAGACCGGAACTGTACACGGAGCTCCCAGTGTGATACGGAGACCGGGGAACTGTACACGGAGCTCCCAGTGTGATACAGAGGCCGGGGAACTGTACACGGAGCTCCCAGTGTGATACAGAGACCGGGATCTGTACACGGAGCTCCCAGTGTGATACGGAGACCGGGGAACTGTACACAGAGCTACCAGTGTGATACAGAGACCGGAACTGTACACGGAGCTCCCAGTGTGATACGGAGACCGGAACTGTACACGGAGCTCCCAGTGTGATACGGAGACCGGGGAACTGTACACGGAGCTCCCAGTGTGACACAGAGACCGGGATCTGTCCACGGAGCTCCCAGTGTGCTACAGAGACCGGGGAGCTGTACACGGAGCTCCCAGTGTGATACAGAGACCGGAACTGTACACGGAGCTCCCAGTGTGATACAGAGACCGGAACTGTACACGGAGCTCCCAGTGTGGTACGGAGACCGGAACTGTACACGGAGCTCCCAGTGTGATACGGAGAGCGGGATCTGTACACGGAGCTCCCAGTGTGATACGGAGACCGGAACTGTACACGGTGCTCCCAGTGTGATACGGAGACCGGGATCTGTACACGGAGCTCCCAGTGTGATACGGAGACCGGGGAACTGTACACGGAGCTCCCAGTGTGATACAGAGACCGGGGAACTGTACACGGAGCTCCCAGTGTGATACAGAGACCGGGATCTGTACACGGAGCTCCCAGTGTGATACGGAGACCGGAACTGTACACGGAGCTCCCAGTGTGATACAGAGACCGGGGAACTGTACACAGAGCTCCCAGTGTGATACAGAGACCGGAACTGTACACGGAGCTCCCAGTGTGATACAGAGACCGGAACTGTACACGGAGCTCCCAGTGTGATACGGAGACCGGGAACTGTACACGGAGCTCCCAGTGTGATACGGAGACTGGGGAACTGTACACGGAGCTCCCAGTGTGATACGGAGACCGGGAACTGTACACGGAGCTCCCAGTGTGATACAGAGACCGGAACTGTACACGGAGCTCCCAGTGTGATACGGAGACCGGGGTCTGTACACGGAGCTCCCAGTGTGATACGGAGACTGGAACTGTACACGGAGCTCCCAGTGTGATACGGAGACCGGGGTCTGTACACGGAGCTCCCAGTGTGATACGGAGACTGGAACTGTACACGGAGCTCCCAGTGTGATACGGAGACCGGGGTCTGTACACGGAGCTCCCAGTGTGATACGGAGACTGGAACTGTACACGGAGCTCCCAGTGTGATACGGAGACCGGGAACTGTACACGGAGCTCCCAGTGTGATACGGAGACCGGAACTGTACACGGAGCTCCCAGTGTGATACGGAGACCGGAACTGTACACGGAGCTCCCAGTGTGATACGGAGACCGGAACTGTACACGGAGCTCCCAGTGTGATACGGAGACCGGAACTGTACACGGAGCTCCCAGTGTGATACGGAGACCGGAACTGTACACGGAGCTCCCAGTGTGATACGGAGACCAGAACTGTACACGGAGCTCCCAGTGTGATACGGAGACCGGAACTGTACACGGAGCTCCCAGTGTGATACGGAGACCAGAACTGTACACGGAGCTCCCAGTGTGATACAGAGACCAGAACTGTACACGGAGCTCCCAGTGTGATACAGAGACCGGGATCTGTACACGGAGCTCCCAGTGTGATACGGAGACCAGAACTGTACACGGAGCTCCCAGTGTGATACAGAGACCAGAACTGTACACGGAGCTCCCAGTGTGATACAGAGACCGGGATCTGTACACGGAGCTCCCAGTGTGATACAGAGACCGGAACTGTACACGGAGCTCCCAGTGTGATACGGAGACCGGAACTGTACACGGAGCTCCCAGTGCGATACAGAGACCGGGGAACTGTACACGGAGCTCCCAGTGTGATACGGAGACCGGAACTGTACACGGAGCTCCCAGTGTGATACAGAGACCGGGATCTGTACACGGAGCTCCCAGTGTGATACGGAGACCAGAACTGTACACGGAGCTCCCAGTGTGATACGGAGACCAGAACTGTACACGGAGCTCCCAGTGTGATACGGAGACCGGGATCGGTACACGGTGCTCCCAGTGTGATACGGAGACCGGAACTGTACACGGAGCTCCCAGTGTGATACGGAGACCGGGGAGCAGTACACGGAGCTCCCAGTGTGATACAGAGACCGGGGAACTGTACTCGGAGCTCCCAGTGTGATACAGAGATCGGGAACTGTACACGGAGCTCCCAGTGTGATACAGAGATCGGGATCTGTACATGGAGCTCCCAGTGTGATACGGAGACCAGAACTGTACACGGAGCTCCCAGTGTGATACAGAGATCGGGATCTGTACACGGAGCTCCCAGTGTGATACGGAGACCGGAACTGTACACGGAGCTCCCAGTGTGATACAGAGACCGGGGAACTGTACACGGAGCTCCCAGTGTGATACAGAGATCGGGAACTGTACACGGAGCTCCCAGTGTGATACAGAGACCGGGGAACTGTACACGGAGCTCCCAGTGTGATACGGAGACCGGAAGTGTACACGGAGCTCCCAGTGTGATACGGAGACCGGAACTGTCCATGGAACTCCCAGTGTGATACAGAGACCGGGATCTGTACACGGAGCTCCCAGTGTGATACGGAGACCGGAACTGTACACGGAGCTCCCAGTGTGATACAGAGACCGGGGAACTGTCCACGGAGCTCCCAGTGCGATACAGAGACCGGAACTGTACACGGAGCTCCCAGTGTGATACGGAGACCGGCAACTGTACACGGAGCTCCCAGTGTGATACGGAGACCGGGATCTGTACACGGTGCTCGCAGTGTGATACGGAGACCGGGAACTGTACACGGAGCTCCCAGTGTGATACAGAGACCGGAACTGTACACGGAGCTCCCAGTGTGATACGGAGACCGGGGTCTGTACACGGAGCTCCCAGTGTGATACGGAGACTGGAACTGTACACGGAGCTCCCAGTGTGATACGGAGACCGGGGTCTGTACACGGAGCTCCCAGTGTGATACGGAGACTGGAACTGTACACGGAGCTCCCAGTGTGATACGGAGACCGGGGTCTGTACACGGAGCTCCCAGTGTGATACGGAGACTGGAACTGTACACGGAGCTCCCAGTGTGATACGGAGACCGGGAACTGTACACGGAGCTCCCAGTGTGATACGGAGACCGGAACTGTACACGGAGCTCCCAGTGTGATACGGAGACCGGAACTGTACACGGAGCTCCCAGTGTGATACGGAGACCGGAACTGTACACGGAGCTCCCAGTGTGATACGGAGACCGGAACTGTACACGGAGCTCCCAGTGTGATACGGAGACCGGAACTGTACACGGAGCTCCCAGTGTGATACGGAGACCAGAACTGTACACGGAGCTCCCAGTGTGATACGGAGACCGGAACTGTACACGGAGCTCCCAGTGTGATACGGAGACCAGAACTGTACACGGAGCTCCCAGTGTGATACAGAGACCAGAACTGTACACGGAGCTCCCAGTGTGATACAGAGACCGGGATCTGTACACGGAGCTCCCAGTGTGATACGGAGACCAGAACTGTACACGGAGCTCCCAGTGTGATACAGAGACCAGAACTGTACACGGAGCTCCCAGTGTGACACAGAGACCGGGATCTGTACACGGAGCTCCCAGTGTGATACAGAGACCGGAACTGTACACGGAGCTCCCAGTGTGATACGGAGACCGGAACTGTACACGGAGCTCCCAGTGTGATACAGAGACCGGGGAACTGTACACGGAGCTCCCAGTGTGATACGGAGACCGGAACTGTACACGGAGCTCCCAGTGTGATACAGAGACCGGGATCTGTACACGGAGCTCCCAGTGTGATACGGAGACCAGAACTGTACACGGAGCTCCCAGTGTGATACGGAGACCAGAACTGTACACGGAGCTCCCAGTGAGATACGGAGACCGGAACTGTACACGGAGCTCCCAGTGTGATACAGAGACCGGGATCTGTACACGGAGCTCCCAGTGTGATACGGAGACCGGAACTGTACACGGAGCTCCCAGTGTGATACGGAGACCGGGGAACAGTACACGGAGCTCCCAGTGTGATACAGAGACCGGGGAACTGTACTCGGAGCTCCCAGTGTGATACAGAGATCGGGAACTGTACACGGAGCTCCCAGTGTGATACAGAGATCGGGATCTGTACATGGAGCTCCCAGTGTGATACGGAGACCAGAACTGTACACGGAGCTCCCAGTGTGATACAGAGATCGGGATCTGTACACGGAGCTCCCAGTGTGATACGGAGACTGGGGAACTGTACACGGAGCTCCCAGTGTGATACGGAGACCGGGGAACTGTACACGGAGCTCCCAGTGTGATACGGAGACCGGAACTGTACACGGTGCTCCCAGTGTGATACGGAGACCGGAACTGTACACGGAGCTCCCAGTGTGATACAGAGACCGGGGAACTGTACACGGAGCTCCCAGTGTGATACAGAGATCGGGAACTGTACACGGAGCTCCCAGTGTGATACAGAGACCGGGGAACTGTACACGGAGCTCCCAGTGTGATACGGAGACCGGAAGTGTACACGGAGCTCCCAGTGTGATACGGAGACCGGAACTGTCCATGGAACTCCCAGTGTGATACAGAGACCGGGATCTGTACACGGAGCTCCCAGTGTGATACGGAGACCGGAACTGTACACGGAGCTCCCAGTGTGATACAGAGACCGGGGAACTGTCCACGGAGCTCCCAGTGCGATACAGAGACCGGAACTGTACACGGAGCTCCCAGTGTGATACGGAGACCGGCAACTGTACACGGAGCTCCCAGTGTGATACGGAGACCGGGATCTGTACACGGTGCTCGCAGTGTGATACGGAGACCGGGGAACTGTACACGGAGCTCCCTGTGTGATACGGAGACCGGAACTGTACACGGAGCTCCCTGTGTGATACAGAGACCGGGGAACTGTACACGGAGCTCCCAGTGTGATACGGAGACCGGAACTGTACACGGAGCTCCCTGTGTGATACGGAGACCGGAACTGTACACGGAGCTCCCTGTGTGATACAGAGACCGGGGATCTGTACACGGAGCTCCCAGTGTGATACGGAGACCGGAACTGTACACGGAGCTCCCAGTGTGATACGGAGACCGGGGAACTGTACACGGAGCTCCCAGTGTGATCCGGAGACCGGGGAACTGTACACGGAGCTCCCAGTGTGATACAGAGACCGGAACTGTACACGGAGCTCCCAGTGTGATACGGAGACCAGAACTGTACACGGAGCTCCCAGTGTGATACAGAGACCGGGAACTGTACACGGTGCTCCCAGTGTGATACAGAGACCGGGGAACTGTACACGGAGCTCCCAGTGTGATACGGAGACCGGGGAACTGTACACGGAACTCCCAGTGTGATACGGAGACCGGGAACTGTACACGGAGCTCCCAGTGTGATACAGAGATCGGGAACTGTACACGGAGCTCCCAGTGTGATACGGAGACCGGGGAACTGTACACGGAACTCCCAGTGTGATACGGAGACCGGGATCTGTACACGGAGCTCCCAGTGTGATACAGAGACCGGGATCTGTACACGGAGCTCCCAGTGTGATACGGAGACCGGGATCTGTACACGGTGCTCCCAGTGTGATACGGAGACCGGGAACTGTACACGGAGCTCCCAGTGTGATACAGAGAGCGGGATCTGTACACGGAGCTCCCAGTGTGATACGGAGACCGGGAACTGTACACGGAGCTCCCAGTGTGAAACGGAGACCGGGAACTGTACACGGAGCTCCCAGTGTGATACGGAGACCGGGGAACTGTACACGGAGCTCCCAGTGTGATACGGAGACCGGGATCTGTACACGGAGCTCCCAGTGTTATACAGAGACCGGGATCTGTACACGGAGCTCCCAGTGTGATACGGAGACCGGGAACTGCACACGGTGCTCCCAGTGTGATACGGAGACCGGGAACTGTACACGGAGCTCCCAGTGCGATACGGAGACCGGGATCTGTACACGGAGCTCCCAGTGAGATACGGAGACCGGAACTGTACACGGAGCTCCCAGTGTGATACAGAGACCGGAATCTGTACACGGAGCTCCCAGTGTGATACGGAGACCGGGATCTGTACACGGAGCTCCCAGTGTGACACAGAGATCGGGAACTGTACACGGAGCTCCCAGTGAGATAGAGAGACCAGGAACTGTACACGGCGCTCCCAGTGTGATACGGACACCGGAACTGTACACGGAGCTCCCAGTGTGATTCAGAGACCGGGATCTGTACACGGAGCTCCCAGTGTGATACAGAGACCGGGAACTGTACACGGCGCTCCCAGTGTGACACAGAGATCGGGAACTGGACACGGAGCTCCAGTGTGATACGGAGACTGGGGAACTGTACAAGGAACTCCCAGTGTGATACGGAGATCGGGAACTGTACACGGAGCTCCCAGTGTGATACGGAGACCGGAACTGTACACGGAGCTCCCAGTGTGATACGGAGACCGGAACTGTACACGGAGCTCCCAGTGTGATACGGAGACCGGGGAACAGTACACGGAGCTCCCAGTGTGATACGGAGACCGGGGAACTGTACACGGAGCTCCCAGTGTGATATGGAGACCAGGGAACTGTACACGGAGCTCCCAGTGTGATACGGAGACCGGGGAACTGTACACGGAGCTCCCAGTGTGATACGGAGACCGGAACTGTACACGGAGCTCCCAGTGTGATACAGAGACCGGGATCTGTACACGGAGCTCCCAGTGTGATACAGAGACCGGGAACTGTACACGGAGCTCCCAGTGTGATACGGAGACCGGGGAACTGTACACGGAGCTCCCAGTGTGATACAGAGACCGGGAACTGTACACGGAGCTCCCAGTGTGATACGGAGACCGGGGAACTGTACCCGGAGCTCCCAGTGTGATACGGAGACCGGGGAACTGTACACGGAGCTCCCAGTGTGATACAGAGACCGGGAACTGTACACGGTGCTCCCAGTGTGATACAGAGACCGGAACTGTACACGGAGCTCCCAGTGTGATACGGAGACCGGAATCTGTACACGGAGTTCCCAGTGTGATACGGAGACCGGAACTGTACACGGAGCTCCCAGTGTGATACGGAGACCGGGGAACTGTACACGGAGCTCCCAGTGTGATACAGAGACCGGAACTGTACACGGAGCTCCCAGTGTGATACGGAGACCGGGGAACTGTACACGGAGCTCCCAGTGTGATACAGAGACCGGGGAACTGTACACGGAGCTCCCAGTGTGATACGGAGACCGGGGTCTGTACACGGAGCTCCCAGTGTGATACAGAGACTGGGGAACTGTACACGGAGCTCCCAGTGTGATACAGAGACCGGGGATCTGTACACGGAGCTCCCAGTGTGATACGGAGACCGGAACTGTACACGGAGCTCCCAGTGTGATACAGAGACCGGGGAACTGTACACGGAGCTCCCAGTGTGATACGGAGACCGGAACTGTTCACGGAGCTCCCAGTGTGATACGGAGACCGGGGAACTGTACACGGAGCTCCCAGTGTGATACAGAGACCGGGGATCTGTACACGGAGCTCCCAGTGTGATACAGAGATCGGGAACTGTACACGGAGCTCCCAGTGTGATACGGAGACCGGGGAACTGTACACGGAGCTCCCAGTGTGATACGGAGACCGGGATCTGTACACGGAGCTCCCAGTGTGATACAGAGACCGGGATCTGTACACGGAGCTCCCAGTGTGATACAGACACCGGGAACTGTACACGGAGCTCCCAGTGTGATACAGAGACCGGGATCTGTACACGGAGCTCCCAGTGTGATACGGAGACCGGGAACTGTACACGGAGCTCCCAGTGTGATACAGAGAGCGGGATCTGTACACGGAGCTCCCAGTGTGATACGGAGACCGGGAACTGTACACGGAGCTCCCAGTGTGATACGGAGACCGGGAACTGTACACGGAGCTCCCAGTGTGATACGGAGACCGGAACTGTACACGGAGCTCCCAGTGTGATACAGAGACCGGGGAACTGTACACGGAGCTCCCAGTGTTATACAGAGACCGGGATCTGTACACGGAGCTCCCAGTATTATACAGAGACCGGGATCTGTACACGGAGCTCCCAGTGTGATACGGAGACCGGGAACTGTACACGGAGCTCCCAGTGTGATACGGAGACCGGGAACTGAACACGGAGCTCCCAGTGAGATATAGAGACTGGAACTGTACACGGAGCTCCCAGTGTGATACAGAGACCGGAATCTGTACACGGAGCTGCCAGTGTGATACGGAGACCGGGATCTGTACACGGAGCTCCCAGTGTGATACAGAGACCGGGAACTGTACACGGCGCTCCCAGTGTGACACAGAGATCGGGAACTGTACACGGAGTTCCCAGTGTGATACGGAGACTGGGGAACTGTACACGGAGCTCCCAGTGTGATACGGAGACCGGGGAACTGTACACGGAGCTCCCAGTGTGATATGGAGACCAGGGAACTGTACACGGAGCTCCCAGTGTGATACGGATACCGGAACTGTACACGGAGCTCCCAGTGTGATACAGAGACCGGGATCTGTACACGGAGCTCCCAGTGTGATACGGAGACCGGGAACTGTACACGGAGCTCCCAGTGTGATACGGAGACCGGGGAACTGTACACGGAGCTCCCAGTGTGATACGGAGACCGGGGATCTGTACACGGAGCTCCCAGTGTGATACAGAGACCGGGAACTGTACACGGAGCTCCCAGTGTGATACAGAGACCGGGGAACTGTCCACGGAGCTCCCAGTGTGATACGGAGACCGGAACTGTACACGGAGCTCCCAGTGTGATACGGAGACCGGAATCTGTACACGGAGCTCCCAGTGTGATACGGAGACCGGAACTGTACACGGAGCTCCCAGTGTGATACGGAGACCGGGATCTGTACACGGAGCTCCCAGTGTGATACGGAGACCGGGAACTGTACACGGAGCTCCCAGTGTGATACGGAGACCGGGATCTGTACACGGTGCTCGCAGTGTGATACAGAGACCGGGGAACTGTACACGGAGCTCCCAGTGTGATACAGAGACCGGGGAACTGTACACGGAGCTCCCAGTGTGATACGGAGACCGGGGAACTGTACACGGAGCTCCCTGTGTGATACAGAGACCGGGGAACTGTACACGGAGCTCCCAGTGTGATACGGAGACCGGGGAACTGTACACGGAGCTCCCAGTGTGATACGGAGACCGGGGAACTGTACACGGAGCTCCCAGTGTGATACAGAGACCGGAACTGTACAAGGAGCTCCCAGTGTGATACGGAGACCAGAACTGTACACGGAGCTCCCAGTGTGATACAGAGACCGGGGAACTGTACACGGAGCTCCCAGTGTGATACAGAGATCGGGAACTGTACACGGAGCTCCCAGTGTGATACGGAGACCGGGATCTGTACACGGAGCTCCCTGTGTGATACAGAGACCGGGATCTGTACACGGAGCTCCCAGTGTGATACAGAGACCGGAATCTGTACACGGTGCTCCCAGTGTGATACGGAGACCGGGATCTGTACACGGAGCTCCCAGTGTGATACGGAGACCGGGATCTGTACACGGAGCTCCCAGTGTGATACAGAGACCGGGATCTGTACACGGAGCTCCCAGTGTGATACAGAGACCGGGAACTGTACACGGAGCTCCCAGTGAGATATGGAGACCGGAACTGTACACGGAGCTCCCAGTGTGATACAGAGACCGGAATCTGTACACGGAGCTCCCAGTGTGATACGGAGACCGGGATCTGTACACGGAGCTCCCAGTGTGACACAGAGATCGGGAACTGTACACGGAGCTCCCAGTGAGATAGAGAGACCAGGAACTGTACACGGAGCTCCCAGTGTGATTCAGAGACCGGGATCTGTACACGGAGCTCCCAGTGTGATACGGAGACCGGGAACTGTACACGGAGCTCCCAGTGTGATACAAAGACCGGGAACTGTACACGGCGCTCCCAGTGTGACACAGAGATCGGGAACTGTACACGGAGCTCCAGTGTGATACGGAGACTGGGGAACTGTACAAGGAACTCCCAGTGTGATACGGAGATCGGGAACTGTACACGGAGCTCCCAGTGTGATACGGAGACCGGAACTGTACACGGAGCTCCCAGTGTGATACGGAGACCGGGGAACTGTACACGGAGCTCCCAGTGTGATACGGAGACCGGGGAACAGTACACGGAGCTCCCAGTGTGATACGGAGACCGGGGAACTGTACACGGAGCTCCCAGTGTGATATGGAGACCAGGGAACTGTACACGGAGCTCCCAGTGTGATACGGAGACCGGAACTGTACACGGAGCTCCCAGTGTGATACAGAGACCGGGAACTGTACACGGAGCTCCCAGTGTGATACAGAGACCGGGAACTGTACACGGAGCTCCCAGTGTGATACGGAGACCGGGGAACTGTACACGGAGCTCCCAGTGTGATACAGAGACCGGGAACTGTACACGGAGCTCCCAGTGTGATACGGAGACCGGGGAACTGTACCCGGAGCTCCCAGTGTGATACGGAGACCGGGGAACTGTACACGGAGCTCCCAGTGTGATACAGAGACCGGGAACTGTACACGGTGCTCCCAGTGTGATACAGAGACCGGAACTGTACACGGAGCTCCCAGTGTGATACGGAGACCGGAATCTGTACACGGAGCTCCCAGTGTGATACGGAGACCGGAACTGTACACGGAGCTCCCAGTGTGATACGGAGACCGGGGAACTGTACACGGAGCTCCCAGTGTGATACAGAGACCGGAACTGTACACGGAGCTCCCAGTGTGATACGGAGACCGGGGAACTGTACACGGAGCTCCCAGTGTGATACAGAGACCGGGGAACTGTACACGGAGCTCCCAGTGTGATACGGAGACCGGGGAACTGTACACGGAGCTCCCAGTGTGATACGGAGACCGGGGTCTGTACACGGAGCTCCCAGTGTGATACAGAGACCGGGGAACTGTACACGGAGCTCCCAGTGTGATACGGAGACCGGAACTGTACACGGAGCTCCCAGTGTGATACGGAGACCGGGGAACTGTACACGGAGCTCCCAGTGTGATACAGAGATCGGGGATCTGTACACGGAGCTCCCAGTGTGATACAGAGATCGGGAACTGTACACGGAGCTCCCAGTGTGATACGGAGACCGGGGAACTGTACACGGAGCTCCCAGTGTGATACGGAGACCGGGATCGGTACACGGAGCTCCCAGTGTGATACAGAGACCGGGATCTGTACACGGAGCTCCCAGTGTGATACAGACACCGGGAACTGTACACGGAGCTCCCAGTGTGATACAGAGACCGGGATCTGTACACGGAGCTCCCAGTGTGATACGGAGACCGGGAACTGTACACGGAGCTCCCAGTGTGATACAGAGACCGGAACTGTACACGGAGCTCCCAGTGTGATACGGAGACCGGGAACTGTACACGGAGCTCCCAGTGTGATACGGAGACCGGGAACTGTACACGGAGCTCCCAGTGTGATACAGAGACCGGGATCTGTACACGGAGCTCCCAGTGTGATACGGAGACCGGGAACTGTACACGGAGCTCCCAGTGTGATACGGAGACCGGGGAACTGTACACGGAGCTCCCAGTGTGATACGGAGACCGGGGATCTGTACACGGAGCTCCCAGTGTGATACAGAGACCGGGAACTGTACACGGAGCTCCCAGTGTGATACAGAGACCGGGGAACTGTCCACGGAGCTCCCAGTGTGATACGGAGACCAGAACTGTACACGGAGCTCCCAGTGTGATACGGAGACCGGAATCTGTACACGGAGCTCCCAGTGTGATACGGAGACCGGAACTGTACACGGAGCTCCCAGTGTGATACGGAGACCGGGATCTGTACACGGAGCTCCCAGTGTGATACGGAGACCGGGAACTGTACACGGAGCTCCCAGTGTGATACGGAGACCGGGATCTGTACACGGTGCTCGCAGTGTGATACAGAGACCGGGGAACTGTACACGGAGCTCCCAGTGTGATACAGAGACCGGGGAACTGTACACGGAGCTCCCAGTGTGATACGGAGACCGGGGAACTGTACACGGAGCTCCCTGTGTGATACAGAGACCGGGGAACTGTACACGGAGCTCCCAGTGTGATACGGAGACCGGGGAACTGTACACGGAGCTCCCAGTGTGATACGGAGACCGGGGAACTGTACACGGAGCTCCCAGTGTGATACAGAGACCGGAACTGTACAAGGAGCTCCCAGTGTGATACGGAGACCAGAACTGTACACGGAGCTCCCAGTGTGATACAGAGACCGGGGAACTGTACACGGAGCTCCCAGTGTGATACAGAGATCGGGAACTGTACACGGAGCTCCCAGTGTGATACGGAGACCGGGATCTGTACACGGAGCTCCCTGTGTGATACAGAGACCGGGATCTGTACACGGAGCTCCCAGTGTGATACAGACACCGGGATCTGTACACAGAGCTCCCAGTGAGATATGGAGACTGGAACTGTACACGGAGCTCCCAGTGTGATACAGAGACCGGAATCTGTACACGGTGCTCCCAGTGTGATACGGAGACCGGGATCTGTACACGGAGCTCCCAGTGTGATACAGAGACCGGGAACTGTACACGGAGCTCCCAGTGAGATATGGAGACCGGAACTGTACACGGAGCTCCCAGTGTGATACAGAGACCGGAATCTGTACACGGAGCTCCCAGTGTGATACGGAGACCGGGATCTGTACACGGAGCTCCCAGTGTGATACGGAGACCGGGATCTGTACACGGAGCTCCCAGTGTGACACAGAGATCGGGAACTGTACACGGAGCTCCCAGTGAGATAGAGAGACCAGGAACTGTACACGGCGCTCCCAGTGTGATACGGAGACCGGAACTGTACACGGAGCTCCCAGTGTGATACGGAGACCGGGAACTGTACACGGAGCTCCCAGTGTGATACAAAGACCGGGAACTGTACACGGCGCTCCCAGTGTGACACAGAGATCGGGAACTGTACACGGAGCTCCAGTGTGATACGGAGACTGGGGAACTGTACACGGAGCTCCCAGTGTGATACGGAGACCGGGATCTGTACACGGAGCTCCCAGTGTGATACGGAGACCGGGAACTGTACACGGAGCTCCCAGTGTGATACAAAGACCGGGAACTGTACACGGCGCTCCCAGTGTGACACAGAGATCGGGAACTGTACACGGAGCTCCAGTGTGATACGGAGACTGGGGAACTGTACAAGGAACTCCCAGTGTGATACGGAGATCGGGAACTGTACACGGAGCTCCCAGTGTGATACGGAGACCGGAACTGTACACGGAGCTCCCAGTGTGATACGGAGACCGGGGAACTGTACACGGAGCTCCCAGTGTGATACGGAGACCGGGGAACAGTACACGGAGCTCCCAGTGTGATACGGAGACCGGGGATCTGTACACGGAGCTCCCAGTGTGATATGGAGACCAGGGAACTGTACACGGAGCTCCCAGTGTGATACGGAGACCGGAACTGTACACGGAGCTCCCAGTGTGATACAGAGACCGGGAACTGTACACGGAGCTCCCAGTGTGATACAGAGACCGGGAACTGTACACGGAGCTCCCAGTGTGATACGGAGACCGGGGAACTGTACACGGAGCTCCCAGTGTGATACAGAGACCGGGAACTGTACACGGAGCTCCCAGTGTGATACGGAGACCGGGGAACTGTACCCGGAGCTCCCAGTGTGATACGGAGACCGGGGAACTGTACACGGAGCTCCCAGTGTGATACAGAGACCGGGAACTGTACACGGTGCTCCCAGTGTGATACAGAGACCGGAACTGTACACGGAGCTCCCAGTGTGATACGGAGACCGGAATCTGTACACGGAGCTCCCAGTGTGATACGGAGACCGGAACTGTACACGGAGCTCCCAGTGTGATACGGAGACCGGGGAACTGTACACGGAGCTCCCAGTGTGATACAGAGACCGGAACTGTACACGGAGCTCCCAGTGTGATACGGAGACCGGGGAACTGTACACGGAGCTCCCAGTGTGATACAGAGACCGGGGAACTGTACACGGAGCTCCCAGTGTGATACGGAGACCGGGGTCTGTACACGGAGCTCCCAGTGTGATACAGAGACCGGGGAACTGTACACGGAGCTCCCAGTGTGATACGGAGACCGGAACTGTACACGGAGCTCCCAGTGTGATACGGAGACCGGGGAACTGTACACGGAGCTCCCAGTGTGATACAGAGATCGGGGATCTGTACACGGAGCTCCCAGTGTGATACAGAGATCGGGAACTGTACACGGAGCTCCCAGTGTGATACGGAGACCGGGGAACTGTACACGGAGCTCCCAGTGTGATACGGAGACCGGGATCGGTACACGGAGCTCCCAGTGTGATACAGAGACCGGGATCTGTACACGGAGCTCCCAGTGTGATACAGAGACCGGGAACTGTACACGGTGCTCCCAGTGTGATACAGAGACCGGGAACTGTACACGGAGCTCCCAGTGTGATACGGAGACCGGGATATGTACACGGAGCTCCCAGTGTGATACGGAGACCGGAACTGTACACGGAGCTCCCAGTGTGATACGGAGACCGGAATCTGTACACGGAGCTCCCAGTGTGATACGGAGACCGGAACTGTACACGGAGCTCCCAGTGTGATACGGAGACCGGGGAACTGTACACGGAGCTCCCAGTGTGATACAGAGACCGGAACTGTACACGGAGCTCCCAGTGTGATACGGAGACCGGGGAACTGTACACGGAGCTCCCAGTGTGATACGGAGACCGGGGTCTGTACACGGAGCTCCCAGTGTGATACAGAGACCGGGGAACTGTACACGGAGCTCCCAGTGTGATACAGAGACCAGAACTGTACACGGAGCTCCCAGTGTGATACAGAGACCGGAACTGTACACGGAGCTCCCAGTGTGATACAGAGACCGGGGAACTGTACACGGAGCTCCCAGTGTGATACGGAGACCGGGGTCTGTACACGGAGCTCCCAGTGTGATACAGAGACCGGGGAACTGTACACGGAGCTCCCAGTGTGATACGGAGACCGGAACTGTACACGGAGCTCCCAGTGTGATACGGAGACCGGGGAACTGTACACGGAGCTCCCAGTGTGATACAGAGATCGGGGATCTGTACACGGAGCTCCCAGTGTGATACAGAGATCGGGAACTGTACACGGAGCTCCCAGTGTGATACGGAGACCGGGGAACTGTACACGGAGCTCCCAGTGTGATACGGAGACCGGGATCGGTACACGGAGCTCCCAGTGTGATACAGAGACCGGGATCTGTACACGGAGCTCCCAGTGTGATACAGACACCGGGAACTGTACACGGAGCTCCCAGTGTGATACAGAGACCGGGATCTGTACACGGAGCTCCCAGTGTGATACGGAGACCGGGAACTGTACACGGAGCTCCCAGTGTGATACAGAGACCGGAACTGTACACGGAGCTCCCAGTGTGATACGGAGACCGGGAACTGTACACGGAGCTCCCAGTGTGATACGGAGACCGGGAACTGTACACGGAGCTCCCAGTGTGATACGGAGACCGGGAACTGTACACGGAGCTCCCAGTGTGATACGGAGACCGGAACTGTACACGGAGCTCCCAGTGTGATACAGAGACCGGGAACTGTACACGGAGCTCCCAGTGCGATACGGAGACCGGGATCTGTACACGGAGCTCCCAGTGAGATATAGAGACTGGAACTGTACACGGAGCTCCCAGTGTGATACAGAGACCGGAATCTGTACACGGAGCTCCCAGTGTGATACGGAGACCGGGATCTGTACACGGAGCTCCCAGTGTGATACAGAGACCGGGAACTGTACACGGCGCTCCCAGTGTGACACAGAGATCGGGAACTGTACACGGAGTTCCCAGTGTGATACGGAGACTGGGGAACTGTACACGGAGCTCCCAGTGTGATATGGAGACCAGGGAACTGTACACGGAGCTCCCAGTGTGATACGGAGACCGGAACTGTACACGGAGCTCCCAGTGTGATACAGAGACCGGGATCTGTACACGGAGCTCCCAGTGTGATACGGAGACCGGGAACTGTACACGGAGCTCCCAGTGTGATACGGAGACCGGGGAACTGTACACGGAGCTCCCAGTGTGATACGGAGACCGGGGATCTGTACACGGAGCTCCCAGTGTGATACCGAGACCGGGATCTGTACACGGAGCTCCCAGTGTGATACAGAGACCGGGGAACTGTACACGGAGCTCCCAGTGTGATACGGAGACCGGAACTGTACACGGAGCTCCCAGTGTGATACGGAGACCGGAATCTGTACACGGAGCTCCCAGTGTGATACGGAGACCGGAACTGTACACGGAGCTCCCAGTGTGATACGGAGACCGGGATCTGTACACGGAGCTCCCAGTGTGATACGGAGACCGGGAACTGTACACGGAGCTCCCAGTGTGATACGGAGACCGGGATCTGTACACGGTGCTCGCAGTGTGATACAGAGACCGGGGAACTGTACACGGAGCTCCCAGTGTGATACAGAGACCGGGGAACTGTACACGGAGCTCCCAGTGTGATACGGAGACCGGGGAACTGTACACGGAGCTCCCTGTGTGATACAGAGACCGGGGAACTGTACACGGAGCTCCCAGTGTGATACGGAGACCGGGGAACTGTACACGGAGCTCCCAGTGTGATACGGAGACCGGGGAACTGTACACGGAGCTCCCAGTGTGATACAGAGACCGGAACTGTACAAGGAGCTCCCAGTGTGATACGGAGACCAGAACTGTACACGGAGCTCCCAGTGTGATACAGAGACCGGGGAACTGTACACGGAGCTCCCAGTGTGATACAGAGATCGGGAACTGTACACGGAGCTCCCAGTGTGATACGGAGACCGGGATCTGTACACGGAGCTCCCAGTGTGATACAGAGACCGGGAACTGTACACAGAGCTCCCAGTGTGATACAGAGACCGGGATCTGTACACGGAGCTCCCAGTGTGATACAGAGACCGGGAACTGTACACGGAGCTCCCTGTGTGATACAGAGACCGGGATCTGTACACGGAGCTCCCAGTGTGATACAGACACCGGGATCTGTACACGGAGCTCCCAGTGTGATACGGAGACCGGGAACTGTACACGGAGCTCCCAGTGTGATACGGAGACCGGGAACTGTACACGGAGCTCCCAGTGCGATACGGAGACCGGGATCTGTACACGGAGCTCCCAGTGAGATATAGAGACTGGAACTGTACACGGAGCTCCCAGTGTGATACAGAGACCGGAATCTGTACACGGAGCTCCCGGTGTGTGATACGGAGACCGGGATCTGTACACGGAGCTCCCAGTGTGATACAGAGACCGGGAACTGTACACGGCGCTCCCAGTGTGACACAGAGATCGGGAACTGTACACGGAGTTCCCAGTGTGATACGGAGACTGGGGAACTGTACACGGAGCTCCCAGTGTGATACGGAGACCGGGGAACTGTACACGGAGCTCCCAGTGTGATATGGAGACCAGGGAACTGTACACGGAGCTCCCAGTGTGATACGGAGACCGGAACTGTACACGGAGCTCCCAGTGTGATACAGAGACCGGGATCTGTACACGGAGCTCCCAGTGTGATACGGAGACCGGGAACTGTACACGGAGCTCCCAGTGTGATACGGAGACCGGGGAACTGTACACGGAGCTCCCAGTGTGATACGGAGACCGGGGATCTGTACACGGAGCTCCCAGTGTGATACAGAGACCGGGAACTGTACACGGAGCTCCCAGTGTGATACAGAGACCGGGGAACTGTACACGGAGCTCCCAGTGTGATACGGAGACCGGAACTGTACACGGAGCTCCCAGTGTGATACGGAGACCGGAATCTGTACACGGAGCTCCCAGTGTGATACGGAGACCGGAACTGTACACGGAGCTCCCAGTGTGATACGGAGACCGGGATCTGTACACGGAGCTCCCAGTGTGATACGGAGACCGGGAACTGTACACGGAGCTCCCAGTGTGATACGGAGACCGGGAACTGTACACGGAGCTCCCAGTGTGATACGGAGACCGGGGAACTGTACACGGAGCTCCCTGTGTGATACAGAGACCGGGGAACTGTACACGGAGCTCCCAGTGTGATACGGAGACCGGGGAACTGTGCACGGAGCTCCCAGTGTGATACGGAGACCGGGGAACTGTACACGGAGCTCCCAGTGTGATACAGAGACCGGAACTGTACAAGGAGCTCCCAGTGTGATACGGAGACCAGAACTGTACACGGAGCTCCCAGTGTGATACAGAGACCGGGGAACTGTACACGGAGCTCCCAGTGTGATACAGAGATCGGGAACTGTACACGGAGCTCCCAGTGTGATACGGAGACCGGGATCTGTACACGGAGCTCCCTGTGTGATACAGAGACCGGGATCTGTACACGGAGCTCCCAGTGTGATACGGAGACCGGGAACTGTACACGGAGCTCCCAGTGCGATACGGAGACCGGGATCTGTACACAGAGCTCCCAGTGAGATATGGAGACTGGAACTGTACACGGAGCTCCCAGTGTGATACTGAGACCGGAATCTGTACACGGAGCTCCCAGTGTGATACGGAGACCGGGATCTGTACACGGAGCTCCCAGTGTGATACAGAGACCGGGAACTGTACACGGCGCTCCCAGTGTGACACAGAGATCGGGAACTGTACACGGAGTTCCCAGTGTGATACGGAGACTGGGGAACTGTACACGGAACTCCCAGTGTGATACGGAGATCGGGAACTGTACACGGAGCTCCCAGTGTGATACGGAGACCGGAACTGTACACGGAGCTCCCAGTGTGATACGGAGACCGGGGAACAGTACACGGAGCTCCCAGTGTGATACGGAGACCGGAACCGTACACGGAACTCCCAGTGTGATACGGAGACCGGGATCTGTACACGGAGCTCCCAGTGTGATACGGAGACCGGGGAACTGTACACGGAGCTCCCAGTGTGATACGGAGACCGGAACTGTACACGGAACTCCCAGTGTGATACGGAGACCGGGATCTGTACACGGAGCTCCCAGTGTGATACAGAGACCGGGGAAGTGTACACGGAGCTCCCAGTGTGATACGGAGACCGGGAACTGCACACGGAGCTCCCAGTGTGATACGGAGACCGGGAACTGTACACGGAGCTCCCAGTGCGATACGGAGACCGGGATCTGTACACGGAGCTCCCAGTGAGATATGGAGACTGGAACTGTACACGGAGCTGCCAGTGTGATACAGAGACCGGAATCTGTACACGGAGCTCCCAGTGTGATACGGAGACCGGGATCTGTACACGGAGCTCCCAGTGTGATACAGAGACCGGGAACTGTACACGGCGCTCCCAGTGTGACTCAGAGATCGGGAACTGTACACGGAGTTTCCAGTGTGATACGGAGACTGGGGAACTGTACACGGAACTCCCAGTGTGATACGGAGATCGGGAACTGTACACGGAGCTCCCAGTGTGATACGGAGACCGGAACTGTACACGGAGCTCCCAGTGTGATACAGAGACCGGGGAACTGTACACGGAGCTCCCAGTGTTATACAGAGACCGGGATCTGTACACGGAGCTCCCAGTGTTATACAGAGACCGGGATCTGTACACGGAGCTCCCAGTGTGATACGGAGACCGGGAACTGTACACGGAGCTCCCAGTGTGATACGGAGACCGGGAACTGTACACGGAGCTCCCAGTGCGATACGGAGACCGGGATCTGTACACGGAGCTCCCAGTGAGATATAGAGACTGGAACTGTACACGGAGCTCCCAGTGTGATACAGAGACCGGAATCTGTACACGGAGCTCCCAGTGTGATACGGAGACCGGGATCTGTACACGGAGCTCCCAGTGTGATACAGAGACCGGGAACTGTACACGGCGCTCCCAGTGTGACACAGAGATCGGGAACTGTACACGGAGTTCCCAGTGTGATACGGAGACTGGGGAACTGTACACGGAGCTCCCAGTGTGATACGGAGACCGGGGAACTGTACACGGAGCTCCCAGTGTGATATGGAGACCAGGGAACTGTACACGGAGCTCCCAGTGTGATACGGAGACCGGAACTGTACACGGAGCTCCCAGTGTGATACAGAGACCGGGATCTGTACACGGAGCTCCCAGTGTGATACGGAGACCGGGAACTGTACACGGAGCTCCCAGTGTGATACGGAGACCGGGGAACTGTACACGGAGCTCCCAGTGTGATACGGAGACCGGGGATCTGTACACGGAGCTCCCAGTGTGATACAGAGACCGGGAACTGTACACGGAGCTCCCAGTGTGATACAGAGACCGGGGAACTGTACACGGAGCTCCCAGTGTGATACGGAGACCGGAACTGTACACGGAGCTCCCAGTGTGATACGGAGACCGGAATCTGTACACGGAGCTCCCAGTGTGATACGGAGACCGGAACTGTACACGGAGCTCCCAGTGTGATACGGAGACCGGGATCTGTACACGGAGCTCCCAGTGTGATACGGAGACCGGGAACTGTACACGGAGCTCCCAGTGTGATACGGAGACCGGGAACTGTACACGGAGCTCCCTGTGTGATACAGAGACCGGGGAACTGTACACGGAGCTCCCAGTGTGATACGGAGACCGGGGAACTGTACACGGAGCTCCCAGTGTGATACGGAGACCGGGGAACTGTACACGGAGCTCCCAGTGTGATACAGAGACCGGAACTGTACAAGGAGCTCCCAGTGTGATACGGAGACCAGAACTGTACACGGAGCTCCCAGTGTGATACAGAGACCGGGGAACTGTACACGGAGCTCCCAGTGTGATACAGAGATCGGGAACTGTACACGGAGCTCCCAGTGTGATACGGAGACCGGGATCTGTACACGGAGCTCCCAGTGTGATACGGAGACCGGGAACTGCACACGGTGCTCCCAGTGTGATACGGAGACCGGGAACTGTACACGGAGCTCCCAGTGCGATACGGAGACCGGGATCTGTACACAGAGCTCCCAGTGAGATATGGAGACTGGAACTGTACACGGAGCTCCCAGTGTGATACAGAGACCGGAATCTGTACACGGAGCTCCCAGTGTGATACGGAGACCGGGGAACTGTACACGGAGCTCCCAGTGTGATACGGAGACCGGGATCTGTACACGGAGCTCCCAGTGTGATACAGAGACCGGGAACTGTACACGGCGCTCCCAGTGTGACACAGAGATCGGGAACTGTACACGGAGTTCCCAGTGTGATACGGAGACTGGGGAACTGTACACGGAACTCCCAGTGTGATACGGAGATCGGGAACTGTACACGGAGCTCCCAGTGTGATACGGAGACCGGAACTGTACACGGAGCTCCCAGTGTGATACGGAGACCGGGGAACAGTACACGGAGCTCCCAGTGTGATACGGAGACCGGAACTGTACACGGAACTCCCAGTGTGATACGGAGACCGGGATCTGTACACGGAGCTCCCAGTGTGATACGGAGACCGGGGAACTGTACACGGAGCTCCCAGTGTGATACGGAGACCGGAACTGTACACGGAACTCCCAGTGTGATACGGAGACCGGGATCTGTACACGGAGCTCCCAGTGTGATACGGAGACCGGAACTGTACACGGAGCTCCCAGTGTGATACAGAGACCGGGAACTGTACACGGCGCTCCCAGTGTGACACAGAGATCGGGAACTGTACACGGAGTTCCCAGTGTGATACGGAGACTGGGGAACTGTACACGGAACTCCCAGTGTGATACGGAGATCGGGAACTGTACACGGAGCTCCCAGTGCGATACGGAGACCGGAACTGTACACGGAGCTCCCAGTGTGATACGGAGACCGGGGAACAGTACACGGAGCTCCCAGTGTGATACGGAGACCGGAACTGTACACGGAACTCCCAGTGTGATACGGAGACCGGGATCTGTACACGGAGCTCCCAGTGTGATACGGAGACCGGGGAACTGTACACGGAGCTCCCAGTGTGATACGGAGACCGGAACTGTACACGGAACTCCCAGTGTGATACGGAGACCGGGATCTGTACACGGAGCTCCCAGTGTGATACAGAGACCGGGGAACTGTACACGGAGCTCCCAGTGTGATACAGAGACCGGGAACTGTACACGGAGCTCCCAGTGTGATACGGAGACCGGGAACTGCACACGGAGCTCCCAGTGTGATACGGAGACCGGGAACTGTACACGGAGCTCCCAGTGCGATACGGAGACCGGGATCTGTACACGGAGTTCCCAGTGTGATACGGAGACTGGGGAACTGTACACGGAACTCCCAGTGTGATACGGAGATCGGGAACTGTACACGGAGCTCCCAGTGTGATACGGAGACCGGAACCGTACACGGAGCTCCCAGTGTGATACGGAGACCGGGGAACTGTACACGGAGCTCCCAGTGTGATACGGAGACCAGGGCACTGTACACGGAGCTTCCAGTGTGATACGGAGACCGGAACTGTACACGGAGCTCCCAGTGTGATACAGAGACCGGGATCTGTACACGGAGCTCCCAGTGTGATACAGAGACCGGGAACTGTACACGGAGCTCCCAGTGTGATACGGAGACCGGGGAACTGTACACGGAGCTCCCAGTGTGATACAGAGACCGGAACTGTACACGGAGCTCCCAGTGTGATACGGAGACCGGAATCTGTACACGGAGCTCCCAGTGTGATACAGAGACCGGGGAACTGTACACGGAGCTCCCAGTGTGATACAGAGACCGGGAACTGTACACGGAGCTCCCAGTGTGATACGGAGACCGGGAACTGCACACGGAGCTCCCAGTGTGATACGGAGACCGGGAACTGTACACGGAGCTCCCAGTGCGATACGGAGACCGGGATCTGTACACGGAGTTCCCAGTGTGATATGGAGACTGGGGAACTGTACACGGAACTCCCAGTGTGATACGGAGATCGGGAACTGTACACGGAGCTCCCAGTGTGATACGGAGACCGGAACTGTACACGGAGCTCCCAGTGTGATACGGAGACCGGGGAACTGTACACGGAGCTCCCAGTGTGATACGGAGACCAGGGCACTGTACACGGAGCTTCCAGTGTGATACGGAGACCGGAACTGTACACGGAGCTCCCAGTGTGATACAGAGACCGGGATCTGTACACGGAGCTCCCAGTGTGATACAGAGACCGGGAACTGTACACGGAGCTCCCAGTGTGATACGGAGACCGGGGAACTGTACACGGAGCTCCCAGTGTGATACAGAGACCGGAACTGTACACGGAGCTCCCAGTGTGATACGGAGACCGGAATCTGTACACGGAGCTCCCAGTGTGATACGGAGACCGGAACTGTACACGGAGCTCCCAGTGTGATACAGAGACCGGAACTGTACACGGAGCTCCCAGTGTGATACGGAGACCGGGATCTGTACACGGAGCTCCCAGTGTGATACAGAGACCGGGGAACTGTACACGGAGCTCCCAGTGTGATACAGAGACCGGGGAACTGTACACGGAGCTCCCAGTGTGATACGGAGACCGGGATCTGTACACGGTGCGGTGTAGTTTAAATGCAACTTGCTGAGTTTCTTACCTAAGAGCGTGCGTAGGAACTGGGGCCTCTTGTGTTCGGGAAGGTGCACTGCCAGCAGGTAGACGGGCACCCCAGACAGGGCAATCCCCACCCCAATCAGGGAGTTAATGGTGTCGCTGTACAGGGGCACTGCCACCAGGAAGACGGTACACAGGCAGAAGATGACAGGGAAGAAGATGCTGAGCTGTGGGAAGAAGTGGAGAAGAGAAACAGGGAGAGGTTAGCGACGGTCGTGCCGACCCACCAGGTCGAATAGCCGCGGTGATTAAAAGGGAATTTTCCGAACATTCAGCGCGTGGCACAGTTTGCCGATCGGGTCCCCCTCCTCTCCGAGTTGTAACCCCCACGCTATGGGGCAGAGAGAGGCGACGGGCTATGTGTGCACAGCAAGATCCCGCAAACAAAAATGACCAGAAAATCGGAACTAGAAGCAGGAGGAGGCCATTTGGCCCTTCAAGCCAAATATATGATCATGGCTGATCATCGAATTCAATATCCTGATTCCCCCCTTCCTCCCATATCCCGCGATTATTTAGCCCCAAGAGTGACATCTAATTCCTTCTTGAAGTCACACAATGTTTTGGCCTCAACTACTTTCTGTGGTAGTGAATTCCACACATCCGCCACCCTCTGGGTGAAGAAATTTCTCCTCACCTCAGTTCTAAAAGGTTTACCCCCTTTTCCTCAAACTATGACCCCGAGTTCCAGACTCCCCCCACCATTGGGAACATTCTTTCTGAATCTACCCTGTCTAACCCTGTTCGAATTTTATAAGTTTCTATGAGATCCCCTCTCACTCTTCCAAACTCCAGTGAATATAATCCTAACTGACTTAGTCTCTCCTCATGTGACGGACCTGCCATCCCAGGAATCAGCCTGGTAAACCTTCGCTGCACTCCCTCTATAGCAAGGACATCCTTCCTCAGATAAGGAGACCAAAACTGCACACAATACTCCAGGTGTGGCCTCACCAGCGCCCTGTACAATTGCAGCAAAACATCCCTATCCCTATACTCAAAATCTTATTCCCAGCTTGGGTCACTGTCTGTGTGGAGTTTGCACATTCTCCCCGTGTCTGCGTGGGTTTCCTCCGGGTGCTCCGTTTTCCTTCCACAGTCCAAAGACGTGCGGGTTAGGGTGCATTGGCTGTGCTAAATTCTGCCTCAGTGTTACCCAAACAGGCGCCGGAGTGTGGCGACTGGGGGATTTTCACAGTAACTTCATTGCAGCGTTAATGTAAACCTACTTGAGACACGAATAAATAAACTCTGGGTGAAGAAATGTCTCCACATCTCCGTCCTAAATGGTCTACCCCGAACCCTCAGACTGTGACCCCCTGGTTCTGGACTCCCCCCACCATCGGGAACATCCTCCCTGCATCTACCCTGTCTAGTCCTGTTAGAATTTGATAAATCTCTATGAGATTCCCCCCTCATTCGTCTGAACTCCAGTGAAAACAATCCTAACCTGGTCAATCTCTCCTCGTACATCAGTCCCGCCATCCCTGGGATCAGCCTGGGAAACCTTCGCTGCAACTCCCTCGAGAGCAAGAACATCCTTCCTCAGGAAAGGAGACCCAAACTACACACAGTACTCCAATTGTTACAATGGAGATGTATAAAACATTGGTTAAGCCACAGTTGGAGTACTGTGTGCAGATCTGGTGGCCATACCTTCGGAGGAGGTTACAGAGATAGGGAGGGGTGTAGGGGGCTGGAGGAGGATACAGAGATAGGGAGGGGTGTAGGGGCTGGAGGGGGGTTACAGAGATAGGGGGTGTAGGGGCTGGAGGAGGTTACAGAGATGGGGAAGGGGTGTAGGGGGCTGGAGGAGGTTACAGAGATAGGGAGGGTGTGTAGGGGGCTGGAGGAGGTTACAGAGATAGGGAGGGGTGTAGGGGGCTGGAGGAGGTTACAGAGATAGGGAGGGTGTAGGGGCTGGAGGGGGGTTACAGAGATAGGGGGTGTAGGGGCTGGAGGAGGTTACAGAGATGGGGAAGGGGTGTAGGGGGCTGGAGGAGGTTACAGAGATAGGGAGGGTGTGTAGGGGGCTGGAGGAGGTTACAGAGATAGGGAGGGGTGTAGGGGGCTGGAGGAGGTTACAGAGATAGGGAGGGTGTAGGGGCTGGAGGGGGGTTACAGAGATAGGGAGGGGTGTAGGGGGCTGGAGGGGGTTATAGAGATAGGGAGGGGTGTAGGGGCTGGAGGAGGTTACAGAGATAGGGAGGGGTGTAGGGGGCTGGAGGAGGTTACAGAGATAGGGAGGGGGTGTAGGGGCTGGAGGAGGTTACAGAGATAGGGAGGGGTGTAGGGGCTGGAGGAGGTTACAGAGATAGGGAGGGGTGTAGAGGCTGGAGGAGGTTACAGAGATAGGGAGGGTGTAGGGGGCTGGAGGAGGTTACAGAGATAGGGAGGGTGTAGGGGCTGGAGGAGGTTACAGAGATAGGGAGGGGGTGTAGGGGGCTGGAGGAGGTTACAGAGATAGGGAGGGGGTGTAGGGGGCTGGAGGAGGTTACAGAGATAGGGAGGGTGTAGGGGCTGGAGGAGGTTACAGAGATAGGGAGGGGTGTAGGAGCTGGAAGAGGTTACAGAGATAGGGAGGGGTGTAGGGGCTGGAGGAGGTTACAGAGATAGGGAGGGGTGTAGGGGCTGGAGGAGGTTACAGAGATAGGGAGGGGTGTAGGAGCTGGAAGAGGTTACAGAGATAGGGAGGGGTGTAGGGGCTGGAGGAGGTTACAGAGATAGGGAGGGGTGTAGGGGCTGGAGGAGGTTACAGAGATAGGGAGGGGTGTAGGGGCTGGAGGAGGTTACAGAGATAGGGAGGGGTGTAGGAGCTGGAAGAGGTTACAGAGATAGGGAGGGGTGTAGGGGCTGGAGGAGGTTACAGAGATAGGGAGGGGTGTAGGGGCTGGAGGAGGTTACAGAGATAGGGAGGGGGTGTCGGGGGTTGGAGGAGGTTACAGAGATAGGGAGGAGTGTAGGGGGCTGGAGGGGGTTACAGAGATAGGGAGGGGGCGTAGGGGCTGGAGGAGGTTACAGAGATAGGGAGGGGTGTAGGGGCTGGAGGAGGTTACAGAGATAGGGAGGGGGTGTCGGGGGTTGGAGGAGGTTACAGAGATAGGGAGGGTGTAGGGGCTGGAGGAGGTTACAGAGATAGGGAGGGTGTAGGGGCTGGAGGAGGTTACAGAGATAGGGAGGGGTGTAGGAGCTGGAAGAGGTTACAGAGAGGGGGAGAGGTGTAGGGGCTGGAAGAGGTTACAGAGATAGGGAGGGTGTAGGGGCTGGAGGAGGTTACAGAGATAGGGAGGGGGTGTAGGGGCTGGGGGAGGTTACAGAGATGGGGAGAGGTGTAGGGGCTGGAGGAGGTTACAGAGATAGGGAGGGGGTGTAGGGGCTGGGGGAGGTTACAGAGATAGGGAGGGGTGTAGGGGCTGGAGGAGGTTACAGAGATAGGGAGGGGGTGTCGGGGGTTGGAGGAGGTTACAGAGATAGGGAGGAGTGTAGGGGGCTGGAGGGGGTTACAGAGATAGGGAGGGGGCGTAGGGGCTGGAGGAGGTTACAGAGATAGGGAGGGGTGTAGGGGTTGGAGGAGGTTACAGAGATAGGGAGGGTGTAGGGGCTGGAGGAGGTTACAGAGATAGGGAGGGTGTAGGGGCTGGAGGAGGTTAGAGATAGGGAGTGGTTTAGGGAGTTGAAGGAGGTTACAGAGGTAGGGAAGGGGTGTAGGAGCTGGAGGAGGTTAGAGATAGGGAGGGGTGTAGGAGCTGGAAGAGGTTACAGAGATAGGGAGAGGTGTAGGAGCTGGAAGAGGTTACAGGGATAGGGAGGGGTGTTGGGCGCTCCACCTTCCTCTGCCTGCTTGAATATTTATTCTCGGGAATGTGTGTATTGAGGTTTAAGCTCAAAGCAACTTTATCCCGCTGACAGATTCCCAGGAAAGTGAAAGTTTTCCAAGCCACTCCGTGGGAAAGTGTTTGAGTTGAGATTCTCTCTCCTGCACTACTGTCTCCAATCAGCTGGGGGGCAGCAGCGAGCCACTCAAGCCAACCCTGAGGAAGATGGTTGTGATGATTGGAGGTCTATCATCTGAGTCCCTGGGACATCTCTGCAGGTGTTCCTCAGTGTCTCAGGCCCCCCCCCCCCCAGAAGGAGTAAGAAGTCTAACAACACCAGGTTCAAGTCCAACAGGTTTATGAGGAAGCAAATGCCACTCGCTTTCGGAGCGCTGCTCCTTCGTCAGGTGGAGTGGGAGATCTGCCAACAAACAGGGCACAGAGACGCAAACTCAATTTACAGAATAATGATTGGAATACTGATCAAGCCAATCAGGGCTAATACAGCTAATCAAGTCTTAAAGGTACAGACAATGTGAGTGGAGAGAGGGTTAAGCACAGGTTAAAGAGATGTGTGTTGTCTCCAGACAGGACAGCCAGTGAGAGTTTGCAAGTCCAGACAAGTTGTGGGGGTTACAGACAGTGTGACATGAACCCAACATCCCAGTTGAGGCAGAAGGAGGCCATTTTTATCGATCGAGTCGGCACCGACCACAATCCCACCCAGGCCCTGTTCCCAGAACCCCACACATTTACCCCAGCTAGTCCCCCTGACACTAAGGGGCAACTTAGCACAGCCAACCCACCTCAGTTAATGGTAGGGCTTTGGGGAGAGTTACAGAACAAAGAGATCCTGGGGTACAGGTTCATAGCTCCTTGAAAGTGGAGTCACAGGTGGACAGAGTGGTGAAGAAGGCATTCAGCATGCTTGGTTTCATCGGTCAGAACATTGAATACAGGAGTTGGGACGTCCTGTTGAAGTTGTACAAGACATTGGTAAGGCCACACTTGGAATACTGCGTGCAATTCTGGTCACCCTATTATAGAAAGGATATTATTAAACTAGAAAGAGTGCAGAAAAGATTTACTAGGATGCTACCGGGACTTGATGGATTGAGTTATAAGGAGAGGCTGGATAGACTGGGACTTTTTTCTCTGGAGCGTAGGAGGCTGAGGGGTGATCTTATAGAGGTCTATAAAATAATGAGGGGCACAGATCAGCTTGATAATCAATATCTTTTCCCAAAGGTAGGGGAGTCTAAAACTTAGAGGGCATTGATTTAAGGTGAGAGGGGAGAGATACAAAAGTGTCCAGAGGGGCAATTTTTTCACACAGAGGGTGGTGAGTGTCTGGAACAAGCTGCCAGAGGTAGTAGTAGAGGCGGGTACAATTTTGTCTTTTAAAAAGCGTTTAGATAGTTACATGGGTAAGATGGGTACAGAGGGATATGGGCCAAATGTGGGCAATTGGGATTAGCTTAGGGGTTTAAAAAAAAGGGGCGGCATGGACAAGTTGGGCCGAAGGGCCTGTTTCCATGCTGTAAGGGAATTAGGGGTTATGGGGATCAGGCTGATCCACTTCAGATCAGCCATGATCTTATTGAATGGCGGGGCAGGCTCGAGGGGCCAGATGGCCTACTCCTGCTCCTATTTCTAATGTTCTTATGTTCTTAAATCTCTATGACTCTATGAGCTACTTCACCAATGACCTTACGTCCATCATGAGGTCAGAAGTGGGGATGTTCGCTGATGATTGCACAAGGTCCAGCACCAATCGCGGCTCCTCAGATACTGAAGCAGTTCCTGTTCACATGCAGCAAGACCTGGACAATATCCAGGCTCCGGCTGACAAGTGACACGGTAGCACAGTGGTTAGCACTGCTGCCTCACAGCGCCAGGGACCCGGGTTCGATTCCTGGCTCGGGTCACTCTCTGTGTGGAGTTTGCACGTTCTCCCCGTGTCTGCGTGGGTTTCCTCCGGGTGCTCCGGTTTCCTCCCACAGTCCGAAAGACGTGCGGGTTAGGTTGATTGGCCATGCTAAAATTGCCCCTTAGTGTCCCGGGATGCGTGGGTTAGCTGGATGAGCGGGGTAAATATGTGGGGTTACGGGGATAGGACCTGGGTGGGATTGTAGTCGGTGCAGACTCGATGGGCCAAATGGCCTCCTTCTGCACTGCGGGGATTTTATGAGTTACTCTCCACAGGATTCCCAGCTGCTCCGGGAGCCACTGTGTTTATGAGGTTGGGTCCCCAGTTCAGTTTGTGCTCCATGGTAACCCCCAGGATGTGTGTAAGAAGAGCACCGGGAAATAAGAGGCAACGCGATCAGCCGGGTGGCTCTGTTATCCTACCTTCAGAGGCCTTGGACGATCTGGTTCCTTCCAGCGGAGGTACAACTGTCCCGCAATCGATAACCCCACAAATAGCCAGTAACTGAAGCTATAGTAATTAATGAGCTGAAAGATATCCTCCACGCACAGATACACACACGCCATCACACCCTGAGGACAGATATAACACGGGGTTAGATACAGAGTAAAGCTCCCTCTACACTGTCCCCATCAAACACTCCCAGGACAGGTACAGCACGGGGTTAGATACAGAGTAAAGCTCCCTCTACACTGTCCCCCATCAAACACTCCCAGGACAGATACAGCACGGGGTTAGATACAGAGTAAAGCTCCCTCTACACTGTCCCCCCATCAAACACACCCAGGACAGGTACAGCACGGGGTTAGATACAGAGTAAAGCTCCCTCTACACTGTCCCCCATCAAACACTCCCAGGACAGGTACAGCACAGGGTGAGATACAGAGTAAAGCTCCCTCTACACTGTCCCCCCATCAAACACACCCAGGACAGGTACAGCACAGGGTGAGATACAGAGTAAAGCTCCCTCTACACTGTCCCCATCAAACACTCCCAGGACAGGTACAGCACGGGGTTAGATACAGAGTAAAGCTCCCTCTACACTGTCCCCCATCAAACACTCCCAGGACAGGTACAGCACGGTGTTAGATACAGAGTAAAGCTCCCTCTACACTGTCCCCATCAAACACTCCCAGGACAGGTACAGCACGGGGTTAGGTACAGAGTAAAGCTCCCTCTACACTGTCCCCATCAAACACTCCCAGGACAGGTACAGCACGGGGTTAGATACAGAGTAAAGCTCCCTCTACACTGTCCCCCATCAAACACTCCCAGGACAGGTACAGCACGGGGTTAGATACGGAGTAAAGCTCCCTCTACACTGTCCCCATCAAACACTCCCAGGACAGGTACAGCACAGGGTTAGATACAGAGTAAAGCTCCCTCCACACTGTCCCCCATCAAACACTCCCAGGACAGGTACAGCACGGGGTTAGATACAGAGTAAAGCTCCCATTACACTGTCCCCATCAAACACTCCCAGGACAGGTACAGCACGGGGTTAGATATAGAGTAAAGCTCCCTCTACACTGTCCCCCATCAAACACTCCCAGGACAGGTACAGCACGGGGTTAGATACGGAGTAAAGCTCCCTCTACACTGTCCCCATCAAACACTCCCAGGACAGGTACAGCACGGGGTTAGATACAGAGTAAAGCTCCCTCTACACTGTCCCCATCAAACACTCCCAGGACAGGTACAGCACGGGATTAGATACAGAGTAAAGCTCCCTCTACACTGTCCCCCATCAAACACTCCCAGGACAGGTACAGCACGGGGTTAGGTACAGAGTAAAGCTCCCTCTACACTGTCCCCATCAAACACTCCCAGGACAGGTACAGCGTGGGGTTAGATACAGAGTAGAGCTCCCACTACACTGTCCCCCATCAAACACTCCCAGGACAGGTACAGCACGGAGTTAGATACAGAGTAAAGTTCCCTCTACACTGTCCCCCATCAAACACTCCCAGGACAGGTACAGCACGGGGTTAGATATAGAGTGAAGCTCCCTCTACACTGTCCCCAATCAAACACTCCCAGGACAGGTACAGCACGGGGTTAGATACGGAGTAAAGCTCCCTCTACACTGTCCCCATCAAACACTCCCAGGACAGGTACAGCACGGGGTTAGATACAGAGTAAAGCTCCCTCTACACTGTCCCCATCAAACACTCCCAGGACAGGTACAGCACGGGATTAGATACAGAGTAAAGCTCCCTCTACACTGTCCCCCATCAAACACTCCCAGGACAGGTACAGCACGGGGTTAGATACAGAGTAAAGCTCCCTCTACACTGTCCCCCATCAAACACTCCCAGGACAGGTACAGCACGGGGTTAGATACAGAGTAAAGCTCCCTCCACACTGTCCCCCATCAAACAGTACCAGAACAGGTACAGCACGGGGTTAGATACAGAGTAAAGCTCCCTCGACACTGTCCCCATCAAACACTCCCAGGACAGGTACAGCACGGGGTTAGGTACAGAGTAAAGCTCCCTCCACACTGTCCCCCATCAAACACTCCCAGGACAGGTACAGCACGGGGTTAGATACAGAGTAAAGCTCCCTCTACACTGTCCCCCATCAAACACTCCCAGGACAGGTACAGCACGGGGTTTGATACAGAGTAAAGCTCCCTCTACACTGTCCCCCATCAAACACTCCCAGGACAGGTACAGCACGGGGTTAGATACAGAGTAAAGCTCCCTCTACACTGTCTCCATCAAACACTCCCAGGACAGGTCCGGCACGGGGTTAGATACAGAGTAAAGCTCCCTCTACACTGTCCCCCATCAAACACTCCCAGGACAGGTACAGCACGGGGTTAGATACAGAGTAAAGCTCCCTCTACACTGTCCCCCATCAAACACTCCCAGGACAGGTACAGCACGGGGTTAGATACAGAGTAAAGCTCCCTCTACACTGTCCCCCATCAAACACTCCCAGGACAGGTACAGCACGGGGTTCGATACAGAGTGACGCTCCCTCTACACTGTTGCGGAGGGCGATATTTGTCCTGGAAAGGGTCTGGATGTGTCTTGTGTTGACTTGGACGGCTCGCTGGTCTGACCTTTGACCTACACCAGCCTCCTGATGTATGCCTGACGCCCTCTTTGTTCTCGCTACTCCTTGCGGGAGGGCGAGGGGGGTGTGTTTGGGAGGGGGTTGCCCAATCTCTCCCCTCCCCCCCCCTGCCGCCACGATCGCTCCGACGGTTACTCACGTTGAATAGCAGGGCAGGCACTGGCGTGAACCTCTCGATGTGGATCATGCTGAGAGCGTCCGGCAGGTGACCTTCCCGTGACCCGACGAAAAAAAGCCTGTGGGTACAGACGCAGAGAGTTGGGGCTGAGTCAGAGATGGAATTACAATGTGGAAAAGTGTGAGGTTATCACTTTGGAAGGAGGAATGGAGGCAAAGACTATTTTCTGAATGGGGAAATGCTGAGGAAATCAGAAACACAAAGGGATTTGGGAATCATTGTTCAAGATTCACTTCAGGTTAACGTGCAGGTTCAGTCGGCAGTTAGGAAGGCAACAGGACTCGGTGCTGGGACCCTTGCTGTTTGTGTCATATATTAATGGTTTGGACGTGGGAGACACGATTGGAGTAGTGAAGAGGATAGCTATAGTCTACAAAACGATATCGATGGGTTGGTGGAATGGGTGGTAAAGTGACAGATGGGTTTTAACATAGAGAAGGTCATGCATTTAGGGAGGTCAAACTGTTATAGGGAATGCACAATAAATGGGAAGATATTAAGAGGAATAGATGAGGGGTAGGACTTACTCAGTTAATAGAAACATAGAAAAACTACAGCACAAACAGGCCCTTCGGCCCACAAGTTGTGCCGAACACATCCCTACCTTCTAGGCCTACCTATAACCCTCCATCCTATTAAGTCCCATGTACTCATCCAGGAGTCTCTTAAAAGACCCTATTGAGTTTACCTCCACCACCACTGACGGCAGCCGATTCCACTCGCCCACCACCCTCTGTGTGAAAAACTTACCCCTAACATCTCCCCTGTACCTACCCCCCAGCACCTTAAACCTGTGTCCTCTCGTAGCAGCCATTTCCACCCTGGGAAAAAGCCTCCGAGAGTCCACCCGATCTATGCCTCTCAACATCTTGTACACCTCTATCAGGTAAATCATAGAAATCATAGAAACCCTACAGTGCAGAAGGAGGCCATTCGGCCCATCGAGTCTGCACCGACCACAATCCCACCCAGGCCCTACCCCCACATATTTTACCCGCTAATCCCTCTAACCTACGCATCCCAGGACTCTAAGGGGCAATTTTTTTAACCTGGCCAATCAACCTAACCCGCACATCTTTGGACTGTGGGAGGAAACCGGAGCACCCGGAGGAAACCCACACAGACACGAGGAGAATGTGCAAACTCCACACAGACAGTGACCCGAGCCAGGAATCGAACCCAGGACCCTGGAGCTGTGAAGCAGCAGTGCTAACCACTGTGCTACCGTGCCCGCCCAAGTGTCTCCTCTCATCCTACGTCTCTCCAAGGAGAAAAGACTGAGCTCCCTCAGCCTACCCTCATAAGGCATGCCACTCAATCCAGGCAACATCCTTGTAAATCTCCTCTGCATCCTTTCAATCTTTTCCACATCCTTCCTGAAATGAGGTGACCAGAACTGAGCACAGTACTCCAAGTGGGGTCTGACGAGGGTCTTATATAGCTGCATCATTATCCCTGGACTCCTAAACTCAATCCCTCGATTGATAAAGGCCAGCACACCATACGCCTTCTTAACCACCGCCTCCACCTGCGGGGCCAATTTTAGAGTCCTATGGACCCGGACCCCAAGGTCCTTCTGATCCTCTATAGTACAAAGAGTCTTTCCCTTTATATTGTACTCCTTCATCTCATTTGACCTACCAAAATGGACCACGGCGCATTTATCTGGATTGAAGTCCATCTGCCACTTCTCCGCCCAGTCTTGCATCCTACCTATGTCCCTCTGTAACTTCTGACATCCCTCCAGACTATCCACAACCCCACCAACCTTCGTGTCGTCGGCAAACTTACCAACCCATCCCTCCGCTTCCTCATCCAGGTCATTTATGAAAATGACAAACAGCAAGGGTCCCAGAACAGATCCCTGGGGCACACCACTGGTGACCGACCTCCATTTAGAAAAAGACCCATCTATACCCACTCTCTGCCTCCTTTGGGCAAGCCAGTTCTGGATCCACAGGGCAGCAGCCCCTTGGATCCTCTGCCCTCTCACTTTTTCTAGAAGCCTTGCATGGGAGACCTTATCGAACGCCTTGCTAAAATCCATATAAACCACATCTACCGCTTTCCCTTCGTCAATGTGTTTAGTCACATTAATGGTAGGGTGTTGGGGAGAGTTACAGAACAAAGAGATCGAGGGGTACATGTTCATAGCTCCTTGAAAGTGGAGTCACAGGTGGACAGAGTGGTGAAGAAGGCATTCGGCATGCTTGGTTTCATCGGTCAGAACATTGAATACAGGAGTTGGGACGTCTTGTTGAAGTTGTACAAGACATTGGTAAGGCCACACTTGGAATACTGTGTACAGTTCTGGTCACCCTTTTATAGAAAGGATATTATTAAACTAGAAAGAGTGCAGAAAAGATTTACTAGGATGCTACCAGGACTTGATGGATTGAGTGATAAGGAGAGGCTGGATAGACTGGGACTTTTTTCTCTGGAGCGTAGGAGGCTGAGGGGTGATCTTATAGAGGTCTATAAAATAATGAGGGGCATAGATCAGCTAGATAGTCGATATCTTTTCCCAAGGGTAGGGGAATCTAAAACTAGAGGGCATAGGTTTAAGGTGAGAGGGGAGAGATACAAAAGGGTCCAGAGGGGCAATTTTTTCACACAGAGTGAGTGTCTGGAACGAGCTGCCAGAGGTAGTAGTAGAGGCGGGTACAATTTTGTCTTTTAAAAAGCGTTTTGACATTTACATGGGTACGATGGGTATAGAGGGATATGGGCCAAATGCGGGCAGTTGGGACTAGCTTTAGGGTTTAAAAAAAGGGTGGCATGGACAAGTTGGGCCGAAGGGCCTGTTTCCATGCTGTAAACCTCTATGACTCGATCACTCTATGATCTAGGGATGGGCAATAAACGCTGGCCAGTCAGCAGTGCCCATGTCCCACCAGTGAATACAAAGAAATATATAACTAACATAATTTGCCAACCTTTGGACTCAATGACCCGGCCAATGAAGGCAAGCATGCCACCTGCTTTCTTCACCACCTTTTCCACCTGTGTTGCCACTTTTAGAGAACTGTGGACTTGCACGCCCTGATCCCTCTGTATGTTAATTTTCCGAAGGGTTCTGCCATTTACAGTAGAATTAACACTTAAATTTGATCTACCACAATGTACTGGTATGGAGGGCATTAGCTATGAGGAGAGGTTGGAGAAACTTGGTTTGTTCTCACTGGAACGACGGAGGTTGAGGGGAGACCTGATAGAAGTCTACAAGATTATGAGAGGCATGGACAGAGTGGATAGTCAGAAGCTTTTTCCCAGGGTGGAAGAGTCAATTACTCGGGGGCACAGGTTTAAGGTGCGAGGGGCAAGGTTTAAAGGAGATGTACGAGGCAAGTTTTTTTACTCAGAGGGTGGTAATCATAGAAATCATAGAAACCCTACAGTGCAGAAGGAGGCCATTCAGCCCATCGAGTCTGCACCGACCACAATCCCACCCAGGTCCTACCCCCGCATATTTACCCGCTAATCCCTCTAACCTACGCATCTCAGGGACAATTTTTAACCTGGCCAATCAACCTAACCCACACATCTTTGGACTGTGGGAGGAAACCGGAGCACCCGGAGGAAACCCACGCAGACACGGGGAGAATGTGCAAACTCCACACAGACAGTGACCCAAGCCGGGAATCGAACCCAGGACCCTGGAGTTGTGAAGCAGCAGTGCTAACCCACTGTGCTACCGATGTACGAGGCAAGTTTTTTTACACAGAGGGTGGTGGGTGCCTGGAACTCGCTGCCGGGGGAGGGAGTGGAAGCAGATACGATAGTGAGTTTTACGGAACGTCTGGACAAATACATGAATAGGATGGGAATAGAGGGATATGGTCCCCGGAAGGGTAGGGGGTTTTAGTTCAGTCGGGCAGCATGGTTGGTGCAGGCTTGGAGGGCCGAAGGGCCTCTTCCTGTGCTGTAATTTTCTTTGTACTTTGTACCAGCGAAGAGGGAAGGGGGAGGACGGGGGAATGGGCCTGGTCTGGATTGCTTGCCAGAGGGGCGGCCTAGACTCGAAGGCCTGAGAAGCCCCTGCTCCATTCCCCGGCGACGCTCTCTGGTTCACAGCGACGGTGAACCTCCGATGGAGTTTAACCGCGATCCGGGGAGGGGCATCACCTGGAGGCAGCGAGGATTGAGGCATTGAGTCCACCGAAACAGGACAAAGCGACGGCCACCATGATTGTCCAGTTAAAAATGCCAAAGACCTGGTCAGCAAATGTCTGCAAAACAACAAGAGGCAGAGGTCAAAAAAATGGAGGGGAGGGAGAGAGGGGAGGGAGGGAGAGAGGGGAGGAAGGCCATGGTAAATTGTCCCTTAGTGTCCAAAGATGTGTAGGTTAGGTGGATTGGCCATGCTAAATTGTCCCTTAGTGTCCAAAGATGTGCAGGTTAGGGGGATTGGCCATGCTAAATTATCCCCTTAGTGTCCAAAGATGTGCAGGTTAGGTGGATTGGCCATGCTAAATTGCCCTTTAGTGTCCAAAGCTGTGTAGGTTAGCTGGATTGGCCATGCTAAATTGTCCCTTAGTGTCCAAAGATGTGTAGGTTAGGGGGATTGGCCGTGCTAAATTGTCCCTTAGTGTCCAAAGATGTGCAGGTTAGGTGGATTGGCCATGCTAAATTGTCCCTTAGTGTCCAAAGATGTGCAGGTTAGGGGGATTGGCCATGCTAAATTGTCCCCTTAGTGTCCAAAGATGTGCAGGTTAGGTGGATTGGCCATGCTAAATTGTCCCTTAGTGTCCAAAGATGTGCAGGTTAGGTGGATTGGCCATGCTAAATTGCCCTTTAGTGTCCAAAGATGTGTAGGTTAGGTGGATTGGCCATGCTAAATTGTCCCTTAGTGTCCAAAGATGTGTAGGTTAGGGGGATTGGCTGTGCTAAATTGTCCCTTAGTGTCCAAAGATGTGCAGGTTAGGTGGATTGGCCATGCTAAATTGTCCCTTAGTGTCCAAAGATGTGCAGGTTAGGTGGATTGGCCATGCTAAATTGCCCTTTAGTGTCCAAAGATGTGTAGGTTAGGTGGATTGGCCATGCTAAATTGTCCCTTAGTGTCCAAAGATGTGTGGGTTAGGTGGATTGGCCATGCTAAATTGCCCTTTAGTGTCCAAAGATGTGTAGGTTAGGGGGATTGGCCATGCTAAATTGCCCTTTAGTGTTTAAAGATGTGTAGGTTAGGGGGATTGGCCATGCTAAATTGCCCTTTAGTGTCCAAAGATGTGCAGGTTAGGGGGATTGGCCATGCTAAATTGCCCCTTAGTGTCCAAAGATGTGTAGGTTAGGTGGATTGGCCATGCTAATTGCCCCTTAGTGTCTAAAGGTGCAGGTTAGGTGGATTGGCCATGCTAAATTGCCCCTCAATGTCCAAAGATGTATAGGTTGGTTGGATTGGCCATGCTAAATTACCCCTTAGCATCCAAAGATGTGCAGGTTAGGTGGATTGGCCATGCTAAATTGCCCCTTAGTGTCTAAAGATGTTCTGGTTAAGTGGATTGACAGAGTCATAAAGGTTTACAGCATGGAAACAGGCCCTTCGGCCCAACCTGTCCATGCCGCCCTTTTTTTTAAACCCTTAAACTAATCCCAATTGCCCGCATTGTGCAGGTTAGATGGATTGGCCATACTAAATGTAGGGTTACGGGGATAGGGCGGGGTAGTGGGTCTGGTTAAATTGCTCTGTTGGAGAGCTCGTGCAGTCTCAATGGGCTGAATGGCCTCATTCTGAACTCGAGGGATTCCATGTTTGTGTACGACGCCATCATAATCACAGCTAATGTTCTGGGGACTCGGGTTCGAATCCCACCACGGCAGATGGTGGAATTTGAATTCAATAAAAAATATCTGGAATTAAGAATCTACTGATGACACATTGTTGATTGTCGGAGAAACCCATCTGGTTCCTTTAGGGAAGGAAATCTGCCGTCCTTACCCCGGTCTGGCCTACATGTGACTCCAGAGCCACAGCAATGTGGTTGACTCTCAACTGCCCTCCAAGGGCAACTAGGGATGGGCAATAAATGCTGGACCCAGCCAGCGACGCCCATGTCCCACGAATGAATGGAAAAAAGGTCAAATGGTCTACCACTGAGCTGAAACCCCAGAGTGAGACATGTCATCGACACACAGACCCCCAGGATGGATGAGGGAAAGAGGGAGCTAGCGTTGTAGAGGGCCCAGTAATTCAGAGGGACATTTATAGAATCCCTACAGTGCAGAAGGAGGCCATTCGGCCCATCGAGTCTGCACCGACCACAATCCCACCCAGGCCCTATTCCTGTAATCCCACATATTCACCCTGCTAATCCTCCTGACACTGAGGGGCAATTTAACCTGGCCAATCAACCAAACCCGCACATCTTTCAGACTGTGGGAGGAAACCGGAGCACCCGGAGGAAACTCCCGCAAACATAGGGAAAATGTGCAAACTCCACACAGACAGTGACCCAAGCCGGGAATCAAACCCGGGTTCCTCGCACTGTGAGACAACAGTGCTAACCCACTGTGCCACTGCCCCTTGTGGAACAGTCTGCCATTTGAAAAGTATAAAAGTATAAAAGTTGGTAAATTATGTTACAGTTATATCAAAAGTTGGTTGGGCCACATTTCGAACGCTGCGTCCAATTCTGGTTCACCACAGTGGCAGAAGGACGTGGAGGCTTTGGAGAGAGTACGGAAAAGGTTTACCAAGATGTTGCCTGATATGGAGGGCACAGTGGTTAGCACTGCTGCCTCACAGCGCCAGGGACCCGGGTAAGATCCCGGGTTTGGGTCACTGTCTGTGCGGAGTCTGCACGTTCTCCCCGTGTCTGCGTGGGTTTCCTCCGGGTGCTCCAGTTTCCTCCCACAGTCCAAAGATGTGCGGGTTAGATGGATTGGCCGTGCTAAATTTCCCCTTAGTGTCAGGGGGACGAGCAAGAGCAAAGTGTGCAGAGGACGCTGAAAGTCTGCAAAGGGATGTAGATAGTCTAAGTGAGTGGGCGAGGGTCTGGCAGATGGAGTACAATGTTAGTAAATGTGAGGTCATCCATTTTGGTAGGAATAACAGCAAAATGGACTATTATTTAAATCGTAAAAAATTGCAGCATGCTGCTGTGCAGAGGGACCTGGGTGTCCTTGTGCAGGAATCTCAAGGAGTTGGTTTGCAGGTGCAGCAGGTAATTAAGAAGACAAATGGAATTTTGCCCTTCATTGCGAGAGGGATGGAGTTTAAAAACAGCGAGGTTATGTTGCAGCTGTATAAGGTGCTGGTGAGGCCACACCTGGAGTTACTGTGTACAGTTTTGGTCTCCTTACTTGAGAAAGGATATACTGGCACTGGAGGGGGTGCAGAGGAGATTCACTAGGTTGATTCCGGAGTTGAGAGGGTTGGCTTATGAGGAGAGACTGAGTAGACTGGGACTTTACTCATTGGAATTCAGAAGAATGAGGGTAGATCTTATAGAAACATATAAGATTATGAAGGGAATCGATAAGATAGAAGCAGGGAAGTTGTTTCCACTGGCGGGTGAAACTCGAACTAGGGGGCATGGCCTCAAAATAAGGGGAAGCAGATTTAGGACTGAGTTGAGGAGGAACTTCTTCACACAAAGGGTTGTGAATCTGTGGAATTCCCGGCCCAGTTGAGGCTCCCTCATTGAATGTTTTTAAGGCAAGGATAGATACATTTTTGAACAGTAAAGGAATTAAGGGTTATGGTGAGCGGGCGGGTAAGTGGAGCTGAGTCCACGAAAAGAATCAGCCGTGATCTTATTGAATGGCGGAGCAGGCTCGAGGGGCCAGATGGCCTACTCCTGATCCTAGTTCTTATGTTCTTAAAAGCATGGGGTTGTGGGGATAGGGTCTGGTTGGGATTATGATCAGTGCAGACTTGATAGGCCAAGTGGCTTCATAATGCACTGTAGGATTCTACGATTCTATTGTATCTATTAGCTATGAGGAGAGACTGAATAAACTGGGATTGTTCTCCATGGAAAGACGCAGGCTGAGGGAGGACCTGAGAGAGGTTTATAACACTATGAGGGGTATCGTTAGGGTGAAGAGTTGGGAGCTTTTTCCCAGGGCAGTAATGACGATTACAACTGGGCACAAGTTCAAGGTAAGGGGGGAGAGGTTCAGTGGAGATGTTGGGGGATGTTTTTTTACACAGAGGGTGGTGGGGGCCTGGAATGCGCTGCCAAGTGAGGTGGTTGAGGCCATAAGACATCGGAGCAGAATTAGGCCACTCGGCCCATCGAGTCTGCTCCGCCATTCAATCCTGGCTGATATTTTTCTCATCCCCATTCTCCTGCCTTTTCCCCATAACCCCCTGATCCCCTTATTAATCAAGAACCTATCTATCTCTGTCTTAAAGACACTCAATGACCCGGCCTCCACAGCCTTCTGCGGCAAAGAGTTCCACAGATTCACCACTCTCTGGCCGAAGAAATTCCTCCTCATCTCTGTTTTAAAGGATCGTCCCTTTAGCCTGAGGTTGTGGTTCTAGTTTTTCCCACTCGTGGAAACATCCTCTCCACGTCCACTCTATCCAGGCCTCGCAGTATCCTGTAACTTTCAATAAGATCCCCCCTCATCCTTCTAAACTCCAACGAGTACAGACCCAGAGTCCTCAACCCGTTCCTCATACAACAAGCTCTTCATTCCGGGGATCATTCTTGTGAACCTCCTCTGGACCCTTTCCAAGGCCAGCACATCCTTCCTTAGATACGGGGCCCAAAACTGCTCACAATACTGCAAATGGGGTCTGACCAGAGCCTTATACAGCCTCAGAAGTCCATCCCTGCTCTTGTATTCTAGCCCTCTCAACATGAATGCTAACATTGCATTTGCCTTCCTAACTGCCGACTGAACCTGCACGTTAACCTGAAGAGAATCTTGAACAATGACTCCCAAGGAGCCACATTTAAGACTTATCTGGATAGGCAGACGACCAGACGGGGAATAGAGGGATACAGGCTGGTCAAGATAGGACAATGTGATTGGCGCAGGTTTGGTGGGCCGAAGGGCCTGTTCCTGTGCTGCACTGTTCTTTGTTCTTTGTCTACTCTAAGGGACAGTAGGGGGGCGGGGGCAGGGGCGGGGTGGGGGGGTGGGAGGACCGGTGGGGTGAAAGGTCATGGAATGGAAGAGACTTACAACAGCCACAGCATCACTACTCAAAATCTCATGGAAGTCCAGCACGGTGTAATAGGCAACATTGGTCAAGATATAGATGATGGTGACGATTGGCATCGAGATCCCAATGGCCATTGGCAGGTTCCTGCAAAACAACACAATGTTTAATGGGTTAAATACGGAGTAAAGCTCCCTCTACACTGTCCCCATCAAACACTCCCAGGACAGGTACAGCACGGGGTTAGATACAGAGTAAAGCTCCCTCTACACTGTCCCCCATCAAACACTCCCAGGACAGGTACAGCACGGGGTTAGATACAGAGTAAAGCTCCCTCTACACTGTCCCCCATCAAACACTCCCAGGACAGGTACAGCACGGGGTTAGATACAGAGTAAAGCTCCCTCTACACTGTCCCCATCAAACACTCCCAGGACAGGTACAGCACGGGGTTAGATACAGAGTAAAGCTCTCTCTACACTGTCCCCATCAAACACTCCCAGGTCAGGGACAGCACGGGGTTAGATACAGAGTAAAGCTCCCTCTACACTGTCCCCCCATCAAACACACCCAGGACAGGTACAGCACGGGGTTAGATACAGAGTAAAGCTCTCTCTACACTGTCCCCATCAAACACTCCCAGGACAGGTACAGCACGGGGTTAGATACAGAGTGAAGCTCCCTCTACACTGTCCCCATCAAACACTCCCAGGACAGGTACAGCACGGGGTTAGATACAGAGTAAAGCTCCCTCTACACTGTCCCCATCAAACACTCCCAGGACAGGTACAGCACGGGGTTAGATACAGAGTAAAGCTCCCTCTACACTGTCCCCATCAAACACTCCCAGGACAGGTACAGCACGGGGTTAGATAAAGAGTAAAGCTCCCTCTACACTGTCCTCATCAAACACTCCCAGGACAGGTACAGCACGGGGTTAGATACAGAGTAAAGCTCCCTCTACACTGTTCCCATCAAACACTTCCAGGTCAGGTACAGCACGGGGTTAGATACAGAGTAAAGCTCCCTCTACACTGTCCCCCATCAAACACTCCCAGGACAGGTACAGCACGGGGTTAGATACAGAGTAAAGCTCCCTCTACACTGTCCCCATCAAACACACCCAGGACAGGTACAGCACGGGGTTAGATACAGAGTAAAGCTCCCTCTACACTGTCCCCCATCAAACACTCCCAGGACAGGTACAGCACGGGGTTAGATACAGAGTAAAGCTCCCTCTACACTGTTCCCATCAAACACTCCCAGGTCAGGTACAGCACGGGGTTAGATACAGAGTAAAGCTCCCTCTACACTGTCCCCATCAAACACACCCAGGACAGGTACAGCACGGGGTTAGATACAGAGTAAAGCTCCCTCTACACTGTCCCCCATCAAACACTCCCAGGACAGGTACAGCACGGGGTTAGATACAGAGTAAAGCTCCCTCTACACTGTCCCCCATCAAACACTCCCAGGACAGGTACAGCACGGGGTTAGATACAGAGTAAAGCTCCCTCTACACTGTCCCCCATCAAACACTCCCAGGACAGGTACAGCACGGGGTTAGATACAGAGTAAAGCTCCCTCTACACTGCCCCATCAAACACTCCCAGGACAGGTACAGCACGGGGTTAGATACAGAGTAAAGCTCCCTCTACACTGTCCCCATCAAACACTCCCAGGACAGGTACAGCACGGGGTTGGATACAGAGTAAAGCTCCCTCTACACTGTCCCCATCAAACACTCCCAGGACAGTTACAGCACGGGGTTAGATACAGAGTAAAGCTCCCTCTACACTGTCCCCATCAAACACTCCCAGGACAGGTACAGCAC
>NW_027590759.1:100000-102500 GCF_964213995.1 Mustelus asterias
ATCTTTTTCCCGACGGAAGAAGGTGGAAGAGAGAATGTCCGGGGTGCGTGGGGTCCTTAATTATGCTGGCTGCTTTTCCCGAGGCAGCGGGAAGTGTAGACAGAGTCAATGGATGGGAGGCTGGTTTGCGTGATGGATTGGGCTACATTCACGACCTTTTGTAGTTCCTTGCGGTCTTGGGCAGAGCAGAAAGCTATACCAAGCTGAATTTGATGAATTCGATCAGCCATGATCATAATAAATGGCGGAGCAGGTTCGATGGGCCGAATGGCCTCCTCCTGCTTCTGGTTTCTATGTTTCGATGTAATAGTTGGTTCCGCCAATAACACCTACATCCCATGAATGAGTTTAAAAAATAATCTGAACCGCAGACTCCTGGAACAAGGGGGTCATGTTAAAAATCAGAGTGTCTCCCATTTCACAGGACAAATTGTTTCTCTCAGAGAGTGGCAAGTCTCTGGGACTCTCTCAAAGCTTTTTTATTAGTGTCACAAGTAGGCTCACATTCACACTGCAATGAAGTTACTGTGAAAATCCCCTAGTCGCCACACTCCTGCGCCTGTTCGGGTACACTGAGGGAGGATTTAGCACGGCCTAATTCACCTAACCAGAACGGGGCATTGAGTATAAAAATTGGCAGGTCATGTTGCATCTGTACAGAACCTTAGTTGGGCCGCACTTGGAATATAGTGTTCAATTCTGGTCGCCACACTACCAGAAGGATGTGGAGGCTTTGGAGAGAGTACAGAAAAGATTTACCAGGATGTTGCCTGGTATGGAGGGTATTAACCTTGGACAGGTTAGGAGAGTGGGCAAAGAAGTGGCAGATGGAATACAATGTGGGAAAGTGTGAGGTTTTGCACTTTGGAAGGAGGAATGGAGGCATAGACTGTTTTCTGAATGGGGAAATGCTGAGGAAATCAGAAACACAAAGGGACTTGGGAGTCCTTGTTCAAGATTCTCTTCAGGTTAACGTGCAGGTTCAGTCGGCAGTTAGGAAGGCAAATGCAATGTCAGCATTCATGTCGAGAGGGCTAGAATACAAGAGCAGGGATGGACTTCTGAGGCTGTATAAGGCTCTGGTCAGACCCCATTTGGAGTATTGTGAGCAGTTTTGGGCCCCGTATCTAAGGAAGGATGTGCCGGCCTTGGAAAGGGTCCAGAGGAGGTTCACAAGAATGATCCCTGGAATGAAGAGCTTGTCGTATGAGGAACGGTTGAGGACTCTGGGTCTGTACTCGTTGGAGTTTAGAAGGATGAGGGGGGGATCTTATTGAAACTTACAGGATACTGCGAGGCCTGGATAGAGTGGACGTGGAGAGGATGTTTCCACTAGTAGGAAAAACTAGAACCAGAGGGCACAACCTCAGGCTAAAGGGACGATCCTTTAAAACAGAGATGAGGAGGAATTTCTTCAGCCAGAGAGTGGTGAATCTGTGGAACTCTTTGCCGCAGAAGGCTGTGGAGGCCGGGTCATTGAGTGTCTTTAAGACAGAGATAGATAGGTTCTTGATTAATAAGGGGATCAGGGGTTATGGGGAAAAGGCAGGAGAATGGGGATGAGAAAAATATCAGCCAGGATTGAATGGCGGAGCAGACTCGATGGGCCGAGTGGCCTAATTCTGCTCCGATGTCTTATGGTCTTATTAGTCATGAGGAGAGGTTGGAGAAACTTGGTTTGTTCTCACTGGAATGACGGAGGTTGAGGGGCGACCTGATAGAAGTCTACAAGATTATGAGAGGCATGGACAGAGTGGATAGTCAGAAGCTTTTTCCCCAGGGTGGAAGAGTCAATTACTAGGGGGGCACAGGTTTAAGGTGCGAGGGGCAAGGTTTAAAGGAGATGTACGAGGCAAGTTTTTTTACACAGAGGGTGGTGGGTGCCTGGAACTCGCTGCCGGGGGAGGGAGTGGAAGCAGATACGATAGTGATTTTTAAGGGGCGTCTGGACAAATGCATGAATAGGATGGGAATAGAGGGATACGGTCCCCGGAAGGGTAGGGGGTTTTAGTTCAGTCGGGGCAGCATGGTCGGTGCAGGCTTGGAGGGCCGAAGGGCCTGTTCCTGTGCTGTAATTTTCTTCGTACTTTGTCTTTTTGACTGTGGGAGGAAACCGGAGCACCCGGAGGAAACCCACGCAGACACGGGGAGAATGTGCAAACTCCGCACAGACAGTGACCCAAGCCGGGAATCGAACCCGGGTCCCTGGCGCTGTGAGGCAGCAGCGCGAACCCACTGTGCCACCCGATGGCAGGTCTGTCATATGAGGAGTGACTAAGTGGGTTAGGATTATATTCGTTGGAGTTTGGAAGAGTGAGAGGGGATCTGATAGAAACTTATAAAATTCTAACAGGATTAGACAGGGTAGATTCAGAAAGAATGTTCCCAATGGTGGGGGGAGTCCGGAACGAGGGGTCATAGTTTGAGGATAAGGGGGTAAACCTTTTAGAACTGAGATGAAGAGAAATCTCTTCACCCAGAGGGTGGTGAAGGTGTGGAA
>NW_027590759.1:107500-130000 GCF_964213995.1 Mustelus asterias
CGGGGAGAACGTGCAAACTCCACACAGACATCTTATCTATTCCCTTCATAATCTTATATGTTTCTATAAGATCTCCCCTCATTCTTCTGAATTCCAATGAGTAAAGCCCCAGTCTCCTCAGTCCCTCCTCATAAGCCAACCCTCTCAACTCCGGAATCAACCTAGTGAATCTCCTCTGCACCCCCTCCAGTGCCAGTATATCCTTTCTCAAGTAAGGAGACCAAAACTGTACACAGTACTCCAGGTGTGGCCTCACCAGCACCTTATACAGCTGCAACATAACCTCACTGTTTTTAAACTCCATCCCTCTCGCAATGAAGGACACAATTCCATTTGCCTTCTTCATTATCTGTTATCTCTTAATTACCTCTTAACGTTGACAGTCCCCACTACACAGACTCAGCCTTAGAATTGTAGATTTATCCATGGGATTCAAATCCCAGAGACTGCCGCGATGGGATTCGAACCTGGGGATCCCAGAGCGTTAGCCTGGGGATTACGAGCCCTATGACAATACCACTGCGCCGCCCCAGATCATCAACAACCTGTCCTGGTCCCCCCCATGCCGACACTATAGTTAAGAAAGCCCACCAATGCCTCTACTTTCTCAGAAGACTAAGGAAATTTGGCGTGTCAGCTACGACCCTCACCAACTTTTACAGATGCCCCATAGAAAGCATTCTTCCTGGTTGTATCACAGCTTGGTATGGGGCTCCTGCTCTGCCCAAGACCGCAAGGAACTACAAAAGGTCGTGAATGTAGCCCAATCCATCACGCAAACCAGCCTCCCATCCATTGACTCTGTCTACACTTCCCGCTGCCTCGGGGAAAAGCAGCCAGCATAATCAAGGGCCCCCCACGCACCCCGGACATTCTCTCTTCCACCTTCTTCCGTCGGGAAAAAGATTCAAAAGTCTGAGGTCACGCACCGACCGACTCAAGAACAGCTTCTTCCCTGCTGCTGTCAGACTTTTGAATGGACCTACCTCTCATTAAGTTGATCTTTCTCTACACCCTAGCTATGACTGTAACACTACATTCTGCACTCTCTCCTTTCCTTCTCTATGAACGGTATGCTTTGTCTGTACAGCGCGCAAGAAACAATACTTTTCACTCTATGCTAATGCATGTGACAATAATAAATCAAATCAAGTCTTGTTGCATCTAAATAAAGTGACATCATAGCCATCTGATCGCGATAAAGTCCATCAGAGACCATACGATGTTAGTACAGGAGGCCATTCAGCCCCTCGAGCCTGTCCTGCTATTTAATAATATCAGAACTGATCTAACGCTCACTAAGTCCACTTTCTCGCCTGCTCCCGTCACCTTTAATCCTCGATTCATTTAAAACCTCTCAATGTCAACCTTGACAATGTTCAAGTATTTGACCGTCACAGCTTCCTAAGGTAAAGAATTCCAAAGATTCATGAGCTCTCTGGGATGGCACGGTGGCACAGTGGGTTAACACTGCTGCCTCACAGTGCCAGGGACCCGGGGCAGCACGGTGACACAGTGGTTAACACTGCTGCCTCACAGCGCCAGGGACCCGGGGCAGCACGGTAGCACAGTGGTTAACACTGCTGCCTCACAGCGCCAGGGACCCGGGTTCGATTCCCGGCTTGGGTCACTGTCTGTGTGGAGTCTGCACATTATCCCCGTGTCTGCGTGGGTTTCTTCCGGGTGCTCCGGTTTCCTCCCACAGTCCAAAGATGTGTGGGTTAGGTTGATTGGCCATGCTAAATTGCCCCTTCGTGTCTCGGGATGTGTAGGTTAGAGGGATTAGAGGGGTAAATATATGAGGTTGCCGTGCTAAATTGCCCTTAGTGTCCAAAGGTGTGTAGTTTAGATGGATTGGCCATGCTAAATTGTCCCTTAGTGTCCAAAGATGTGCGGATTAGGTGGATTGGCCATGCTAAATTGTCCCTTAGTGTCCAAAGATGTGTAGGTTAGGTGGATTGGCCATGCTAAATTGTCCCCTAGTGTCCAAAGATGTGTAGGTTAGGTGGATTGGCCATGCTAAATTGTCCCTTAGTGTCTAAAGATGTGTAGGTTAGGAGGATTGGCCATGCTAAATTGTCCCTTAGTGTCCAAAGATGTGTAGATTAGGTGGATTGGCCATGCTAAATTGTCCCTTAGTGTCCAAAGATGTGTAGGTTAGGTGGATTGGCCATGCTAAATTGTCCCCTAGTGTCCAAAGATGGGCGGGTTAGGTGGATTGGCCATGCTAAATTGTCCCTTAGTGTCCAAAGATGTGCGGGTTAGGTGGATTGGCCATGCTAAATTGCCCCTTAGTGTCCAAAGATGTGCAGGTTAGGTGGATTGGCCATGCTAAATTGTCCCTTAGTGTCCAAAGATGTGTAGGTTAGGTGGATTGGCCATGCTAAATTGTCCCTTAGTGTCTAAAGATGTGTAGGTTAGGAGGATTGGCCATGCTAAATTGTCCCTTAGTGTCCAAAGATGTGCGGGTTAGGTGGATTGGCCATGCTAAATTGTTCCTTAGTGTCCAAAGATGTGTGGGTTAGGTGGGTGGCCATGCTAAATTGTCCCTTAGTGTCCAAAGATGTGTAGGTTAGGTGGATTGGCCGTGCTAAATTGTCCCTTAGTGTCCAAAGATGTGCAGGTTAGGTGGATTGGCCATGATAAATTGTTCCTTAGTGTCCAAAGATGTACAGGATAGGTGGATTGGCCGTGCTAAATTGTCCCTTAGTGTCCAAAGATGTGCAGGTTAGGTGACTTTTGAATGGACCTACCTTATGACTATATGACTGTAACACTACATTCTGCACTCTCTCCTTTCCTTCTCTATGAACGGTATGCTTTATCTGTATGGCGGGCAAGAAACAATACTTTTCACTGTACAACTTTTTCAACTCAGATCAACTATATTCAGTTGATCTTTCTCTGGAGACAGAGAGAGAGAGATACAGAGAAAGACAGGGAGAGACAGAGAGACAGAGAGAGAAAAAGATAGAGAGAGACAGAGAGAGAGAGAGAGACAGAGAGCGAGACAGAGAAAGAGATACAGAAAATGAAAGAGAGAGAGAGAGGGAGACAGAGAGAAAGAGACAGAAAGAGACAGAGAGAGAGAGAGACAGAGAGAGAGAGAGACAGAGAGAGAGAGAGGGAGAGAGAGAGAGACAGAGAGAGAGAGGGAGAGAGAGAGAGACAGAGAGAGAGACAGAGAGAGAGACAGAGAGAGAGAGAGAGACAGAGAGAGAGACGGAGAGAGAGACGGAGAGAGAGAGGGAGAGAGAGAGAGAGACAGAGAGAGAGACAGAGAGCGAGAGGGAGAGAAAGAGAGACAGAGAGAGAGAGGGAGAGAGAGAGATAGCTCCAGGTATCGAGAGGGAGAGGGCAAGAGAACGATAGAGTGGGGGAGAGAGAAAAAGAGCAAGAGAGGGAGAGAGAGAGTGACAGAGAGAGCAAAAGAGATAACATGAGGTAGTGAGAGAGAGAGAGAGAGAGAGAGTGAGATCGAGCGAGAGAAAGCATAAGAGAGAACGAGAGAGTACGAGAGAGAGTGTGAGAAAGAGAGAGGATCCTGAGAGACAGGATTTATGATCATCTAGAGAAGTTTAGTATGATCAAAAGTAGTCAGCACGGCTTTGTCAAGGGCAGGTCGTGCCTTACGAGCCTGGTTGAGTTCTTTGAAAATGTGACCAAACACATTGACGAAGGAAGAGCGGTGGATGTGGTCTATATGGACTTCAACAAGGCGTTCGATAAGGTCCCCCATGCAAGACTTCTTGAGAAAGTGAGAGGGCATGGGATCCAAGGGGCTGTTGCCTTGTGGATCCAGAACTGGCTTGCCTGCAGAAGGCAGAGAGTGGCTGTGGAGGGGTCTTTCTCTGCATGGAGGTCAGTGACCAGTGGAGTGCACCAGGGATCTGTTCTGGGACCCTTGCTGTTTGTCATTTTCATAAATGACCTGGATGAGGAAGTGGAGGGATGGGTTGGTAAGTTTGCTGACGACACCAAGGTAGGTGGTGTTGTGGATAGTTTGGAGGGATGTCAGAAGTTGCAGCGAGACATAGATAGAATGCAAGACTGGGCGGAGAAGTGGCAGATGGACTTCAACCCGGATAAGTGTGTAGTGATCCATTTTGGCAGATCCAATGGGATGAAGCAGCAGTATAATATGAAGGGTACCATTCTTAGCAGTGTAGAGGATCAGAAGGACCTTGGGGTCCGGGTCCATAGGACTCTTAAATCGGCCTCGCAGGTGGAGGATGCGGTCAAGAAGGCGTATGGCGTACTAGCCTTCATTAATCGAGGGATTGAGTTTAGGAGTCGGGAGATAATGCTGCAGCTTTATAGGACCCTGGTTAGACCCCACTTGGAGTACTGCGCGCAGTTCTGGTCACCTCATTACAGGAAAGATGTTGAAGCCATTGAAAGGGTGCAGAGGAGATTTACAAGGATGTTGCCTGGATTGGGGGGCATGCCTTATGAGGATAGGTTGAGGGAGCTTGGTCTCTTCTCCCTGGAGAGACGAAGGATGAGAGGTGACCTGATAGAGGTTTACAAGATGTTGAGAGGTCTGGATAGGGTAGACTCTGAGGCTATTTCCAAGGGCTGAAATGGTTGCTACGAGAGGACACAGGTTTAAGGTGCTGGGGGGTAGGTACAGGGGAGATGTCAGGGGTAAGTTTTTCACTCAGAGGGTGGTGGGTGAGTGGAATCGGCTGACGTCGGTGGTGGTGGAGGCAAACTCGTTGGGGTCTTTTAAGAGACTTCTGGATGAGTACATGGGATTTAATGGGATTGAGGGCTATAGATAGGCCTAGAGGTAGGGATATGATCGGCGCAACTTGTGGGCCGAAGGGCCTGTTTGTGCTGTGGCTTTCTATGTTCTAAAAGGCAAAAAGAGATAGTGAGAGAGAGAGTGAATGTGATAGAGTGAGCGTGAGAGAGGGAGTGAGAGAGGGAGAGAGAGTGAGAGTAAGAGAGAGAAAGAGAGGGCAAGAACACAAGCATGGCAGAGAGAGGGTGAGAGAGAGTGCGAGAGTAAGAGAGAGAGTACAAGTGTGAGGGGGAGAGTGAGAAAGAGAGCGAGAGAGAGAGAGATAGCAGCATTCCTGAGGCATTGGGAGATGAAAACAAAAGTTTCTGGAGAAAAACACTTGAAAATTGTTTAGCAATGAAGAATTCCTGAGGTACGGGCGTCCCTGTTGCCCACACAGCTGTGTGAGGACCCACATGTCGTCCTGAGCAACTTCACATCGCCGGGTGGCCTGTGTTTGACTGGCATCGATGCAATGGGCCGAAAGGCCTTTTTCTGTAGGCCTCTGTGACTCTCTACCGGGTAAGGACGGCAGATTTCCTTCCCTGAAGGGACGTGAGCGAAGTGGGTGGAATTTCTAACAACAACCTTGCAGGGAATTTCTTTACAAGAGGAGTTCTGCGTGCCTTCATCGGCCGGGGCATTGAGTTTAAAAATTGGCAAGTCATGTTGCAGCTTTATAGAACCTTAGTTCGGCCGCACTTGGAATATAGTGTTCAATTCTGGTCGCCACACTACCAGAAGGATGTGGAGGCTTTGGAGAGGGTACAGAAAAGATTTACCAGGATGTTGCCTGGTATGGAGGGCATCAGCTATGAGGAGAGGTTGGAGAAACTTGGTTTGTTCTCACTGGAACGACGGAGGTTGAGGGGAGACCTGATAGAAGTCTACAAGATTATGAGGGTTAGCACGGTAGCACAGTGGGTTAGCGCTGCTGTCTCACAGCGCCAGGGGCCCGGGTTCGATTCCCGGCTTGGGTCACTGTCTGTGCGGAGTTTGCACATTCTCCCCGTGTCTGCGTGGGTTTCCTCCGGGTGCTCCGGTTTCCTCCCACAGTCCAAAAGACGTGCTGGTTAAGTGCATTGACACGAACAGGCACCAGAGTGTGGGCGACTGGGGGGATTTCACAGTAACTTCATTGCAGTGTTAATGTAAGCCTTACTTGTGACTAATAAGTAAACTTTAAAAAAACTTTAAAATGGACAGAGTGGATAGCCAGAAGCTTTTTCCCAGGGTGGAAGAGTCAATTACTCGGGGGCACAGGTTTAAGGTGTGAGGGGCAAGGTTTAAAGGAGATGTACGAGGCAGATTTATTACACAGAGGGTGGTGGGTGCCTGGAACTCGCTGCTGGGGGAGGGAGTGGAAGCGGATACGATAGTGAGTTTTAAGGGGCATCTGGACAAATACATGAATAGGATGGGAATAGAGGGATACGGTCCCCGGAAGGGTCGGGGGTTTTAGTTCAGTCGGGCAGCATGGTCGGTGCAGGCTTGGAGGGGCCGAAGGGCCTGTTCCTGTGCTGTAATTCTCTTTGTTCTTTGTTCTAACAACCGATGTTATTTTAAGAACAAAAGAACTAGGAGCAGGAGTCGGCCACCTGGCCCCTCGAGCCTGCTCCGCCATTCAATAAGATCATGGCTGATCTTTTCGTGGACTCAGCTCCACTTACCCGCCCGCTCACCATAACCCTTAATTCCTTTACTGTTCAAAAATCTATCTATCCTTGCCTTAAAAACATTCAATGAGGGAGCCTCAACTGGGCCGGGAATTCCACAGATTCACAACCCTTTGTGTGAAGAAGTTCCTCCTCAACTCAGTCCTAAATCTGCTCCCTCGTATTTTGAGGCCATGCCCCCTAGTTCTAGTTTCACCCGCCAGTGGAAACAACTTCCCTGCTTCTATCTTATCTATTCCCTTCATAATCTTATATAAAATCTCCCCTCATTCTTCTGAATTCCAGTGAGTATCGCCCCAGTCTACTCAGTCCCTCCTCATAAGCCAACCCTCTCAACTCCGGAATCAACCTAGTGAATCTCCTCTGCACCCCCTCCAGTGCCAGTATATCCTTTCTCAAGTAAGGAAACCAAAACTGTACACAGTAACTCCAGGTGTGGCCTCACCAGCACCTTATACAGCTGCAACATAACCTCGCTGTTTTTAAACTCCATCCCTCTAGCAATGAAGGACAAAATTCCATTTGCCTTCTTAACTACCTGCTATACAGACAAAGCATACCATTCATAGAGAAGGAAAAGGGTCAATTTTTTGACTTGATTTATTATTGTTACATTTTTTTGTTATTCATTCGTGGGACAAGGGTATCGCTGGCGGGTCCAGCATTTATTGCCCATCCCTAGTTGCCCTTGGAGGGTAGTTGAGAGTCAACCACATTGCTGTGGCTCTGGAGTCACATGTAGGCCAGACCGGGTAAGGACGGCAGATTTCCTTCCCTGAAGGACATTAGTGAACCAGATGGGTTTTTCCGACAATGGTTTCATGGTCACCAGTAGATTCTTAATTCCAGATATTTTTTATTGAATTCTAATTCTACCATCTGCCGTGGCGGGATTCGAACCCGGGGTCCCCAGGACATTAGCTGAATTTCCGGATTAATAGACGAGTGATAATACCACCGGGCCATCACCTTCCCTCGATATGTCCCCAAGACATTAGTATGTAGTGAAACTGATGACCATGAAACCATTGTCAATTGTTGGAAAAACCCATCTGATTCACTGATGTCCCTTTAGGGAAGGAAATCTGCCGTCCTTACCCTGGTCTGGCCTACATGTGACTCCAGAGCCACAGCAATGTGGTTGACTCTCAACTGCCCTCCAAGGGCAACTAGGGATGGGCAATAAATGCTGGGCCCAGCCTTGGACGCCCATGTCCCACGGATGAATCACAAAAATATGCATGTGATAATAATAAATTAAGTCAAAAAATTGACTGTAACACTACATTCCGCACTCTCTCCTTTCCTTCTCTATGAACGGTATGCTTTTCACTGTATCTCAATACATGTGACAATAATAAATCAAATCAAAATCTAGCTATGAGTGTAACACTACTTTAGAAACATAGAAACATAGAAAACCTACAGCACAAAACAGGCCCTTCGGCCCCACAAGTTGTGCCGAACATATCCCTACCTTCTAGACCTACCTATAACCCTCCATCCTATTAAGCTCCATGTACTCATCCAGGAGTCTCTTAAAAGACCCTATTGAGTTCGCCTCCACCACCACTGACGGCAGCCGATTCCACTCGCCCACCACCCTCTGTGTGAAAAACTTCCCCCTAACATTTCCCCTGTACCTACCCCCCAGCACCTTAAACCTGTGTCCTCTCGTAGCAGACATTTCCACCCTGGGGAAATGCCTCTGAGAGTCCACCCGATCGATGCCTCTCAACATTCTGCAGTCTATCCTTTCCTTCTCTATGAACGGTATGCTTTGTCTGTATAGCACGCAAGAAACAATAGTTTTTACTGTATGTTAATACATGTGATTAATATGTTAATCACATGTATTAACATACATGTTGATACAGGACTAATTTAAATGTGGATTGCAGGGTCAAAGGTAGGGTTCTGAAGACTGTGGAGGAACAGAGAGATCTTGGGGTCCATATCCACAGATCTCTAAAGGTTGCCACTCAAGTGGATAGAGCTGTGAAGAAGGCCTATAGTGTGTTAGCTTTTATTAACAGGGGGTTGGAGTTTAAGAGCCGTGGGGTTATGCTGCAACTGTACAGGACCTTGGTGAGACCACATTTGGAATATTGTGTGCAGTTCTGGTCACCTCACTATAAGAAGGATGTGGAAGCGCTGGAAAGAGTGCAGAGGAGATTTACCAGGATGCTGCCTGGTTTGGAGGGTAGGTCTTATGAGGAAAGGTTGAGGGAGCTCGGGCTGTTCTCTCTCGAGCGGAGGAGGCTTAGGGGAGACTTAATAGAGGTTTATAAAATGATGAAGGGGATAGATAGAGTGAACGTTCAAAGACTATTTCCTCGGGTGGATGGAGCTATTACAAGGGGGCATAACGATAGGGTTCATGGTGGGAGATATAGGAAGGATATCAGGGGTAGGTTCTTTATGCAGAGAGTGGTTGGGGTGTGGAATGGACTGCCTGCAGTGATAGTGGAGTCAGACACTTTAGGAACATTTAAGCGGTTATTGGATAGGCACATGGAGCACACCAGGATGATAGGGAATGGGATAGCTTGATCTTGGTTTCAGATAAAGCTCGGCACAACATCGTGGGCCGAAGGGCCTGTTCTGTGCTGTACTGTTCTATGTTCTATGTGACAATAACCAATCAAATCAAAATCTAGCTATGACTGTAACACTACATTCTGCACTCTCTCCTTTCCTTCTCCCCTGTGTGCTCTATGAACGGTATGCTTTGTCTGTATAGCACGAGAAGCAATACTTTTCGCTGTATACTAATACATGTGATAATAATAAATCAAATCCTTCTCCCCCATGTACTCTATGAACGGTACGCTTCATCTGTATAGCGCGCAAGAAACAATACTCTTCACATATACCAATACACGTTACAATAATAAACCAAATCAAAATCTGGATATTGGGCCCCCGCCCTTGTGGCCTCTGGTGAGCAGCTGACATCTTTAGTTTGAGTTATAAGGAGAGGCTGGAGAGACTGGGACTTTTTTCCCTGGAGCGTAGGAGGCTGAGGGGTGATCTTATAGAGGTCTATAAAATAATGAGGGGCACAGATCAGCTAGATAGTCAGTATCTTTTCCCAAAGGTAGGGGAGTCTAAAACCAGAGGGCATAGGTTTAAGGTGAGAGGGGAGAGATACAAAAGGGTCCAGAGGGGCAATCTTTTCACACAGAGGGTGGTGAGTGTCTGGAACGAGTTGCCAGAGGTAGTTGGGCAGCACGGTGACACAGTGGGTGAGCACTGCTGCTTCACAGCTCCAGGGACCTGGGTTCGATTCCCGGCTTGGGTCACTGTCTGTGTGGAGTTTGCACATTCTCCTCGTGTCTGCGTGGGTTTCCTCCGGGAGCTCCGGTTTCCTCCCACAATCCAAAGATGTGCGGGTTAGGTTGATTGGCTATGCTAAAATTGCCCCTTAGTGTCCTGGGATGCATAGATTAGAGGGATTAGTGGGTAAAATATATGGGGGTAGGGCCTGGGTGGGATTGTGGTCGGTGCAGACTCGATGGGCCGAATGGCCTCTTTCTGTACTGTAGGGTTTATAGAATAGAATAGAATCCTACAGTGCAGAAAGAGGCCATTCGGCCCATCGAGTCTGCACCGACCACAATCCCACCCAGGCCCTACCCCCATATCCCTACATATTTTATCCACTAATCCCTCTAACCTACACATCTCAGGAAACTAAGGGGCAATTTTTAGCACGGCCAATCAACCTAACCCGCACATCTTTGGACTGTGGGAGGAAACCGGAGCACCCGGAGGAAACCCACGCAGACACGAGGAGAATGTGCAAACTCCACACAGACAGTGACCCGAGCCGGGAATCGAACCCAGGTCCCTGGAGCTGTGAAGCAGCAGTGCTAACCACTGTGCTACCGTGCCGCCCCTTTTCTATGATTTCTAGTAGAGGCGGGTACAATTTTGTCTTTTAAAAAGCGTTTAGACAGTTACATGGGTACGATGGGTATAGAGGGATATGGGCCAATTGGGATTAGCTTAGGGGTTTAAGAAAAAGGGGTGGCATGGACAAGTTGGGCCGAAGGGCCTGTTTCCATGCTGTAAACCTCTATGGCTGTATACTCACAGATACAAGCAGCGGCGATGAGGCGGGCTGCCACGTAGGGCTGCTGGCAGGTGGGAAAGATGGGCTGTACCATGTAGTTGGCGAAGGTGATGGCGATGATAGCCTGGCTGGTGGGTTCGATGATCAACAGCGAGGTCCAGAGGCGCACGAAGGCCACGAACCCCCCGAAGGCCTCCAGGATGTAGGCGTAGCTCGCGCCCGACTTGGTGATGGTGGTGCCCAGCTCAGCGTAGCACAGGGCGCCGAAGATGGAGAAGAGTCCGCCCACCGCCCAGACGACCAGCGAGAGGCCGTAGGAGGCGCTGTACATCAGCACGCCCTTGGGCGAGACGAAGATGCCGGAGCCAATCATGTTACCCACGATGAGGCAAACCCCGTTGACAAGCGAGATCTCCTTCTTCAGCTGCATGGTCTCCGCTGGCGACGAGGCCTGGCTGTCGGACTCCGCCGGCGTGGCCGGCGCGGCCGGCGCCCCCTGCTGGGACACGGTGGCATACTTGGCACAGATATCGGTCATGGCAGCCTCCTCAGGGGACCTGTCCTCATCGCCAGCTGGGTCTCGAGAGAGAGAGAGAGGTGCTGTCGCTTTGATCTCAATCCAAAATCTATTTGGGATAAAAGGAAGGGAAATATTTAGTCCAATATTCGAGAAACATAGAAGATAGGAGCAGGAGGAGGCCATTCGGCCCCTCGATCCTGCTCCGCCATTCATCACCATCATGGCTGATCATCCAACTCAATCCTGCTTCACCCCAAAACCAACTCTCACCAACAAAGAACAATACAGCACAGGAACAGGCCCTTCGGCCCTCCAAGCCCGCGCTGCTCCCTGGTCCAAACTAGACCATTCTTTTGTATCCCTCCATTCCCACTCCGTTCATGTGGCTCTCTAGATAAGTCTTAAACGTTCCCAGTGTGTCCGCCTCCACCACCTTGCCCGGCAGCGCATTCCAGGCCGCCACGACCCTCTGTGTAAAATATGTCCTTCTGATATCCGTGTTAAACCTCCCCCCCTTCACCTTGAACCTACGACCCCTCGTGAACGTCACCACCGACCCGGGGAAAAGCTTCCCACCGTTCACCCTATCTATGCCTTTCATAATTTTATACACCTCTATTAGGTCACCCCTCATCCTCTGTCTTTCCAGTGAGAATAACCCCAGTTTACCCAATCTCTCCTCATAACTAAGACCCTCCATACCAGGCAACATCCTGGTAAACCTCCTCTGCACTCTCTCTAAAGCCTCCACGTCCTTCTGGTAGTGGAGGCTTTACAGATTATGTTTACAGATGCCCCATAGAAAGCATTCTTTCTGGTTGTATCACAGCTTGGTATGGGGCTCCTGCTCTGCCCAAGACCGCAAGGAACTACAAAAGGTCGTGAATGTAGCCCAATCCGTCACGCAAACCAGCCTCCCATCCATTGACTCTGTCTACACTTCCCGCTGCCTCGGGGAAAAGTAGTCAGCATAATTAAGGACCCCCACGCACCCCAGACATTCCCTCTTCCACCTTCTTCCATTGGGGAAAAAGATACAAAGGTCTGAGGTCACATACCAACCAACTCAAGAACAGCTTCTTCCCTGCTGCTGTCAGACTTTTGAATGGACCGACCTCGCATTAAGTTGATCTTTCTCTACACCCTAGCTATGGCTGTAACACTACATTCTGCACTCTCTCCTTTCCTTCTCTATGAACGGTATGCTTTGTCTGTATAGCGCGCAAGAAACAATACTTTTCCCTGTATGTTAATACAGGTGACAATAATAAATCAAATCAAAACCTTTGATCCCATTCGCCCCAACTGTTACATCTTGAAGACCTCGATCATGGGGTGGCATGGTGGCACAGTGGTTAGCACTGCTGCTTCACAGCGCCAGGGACCCGGGTTCGATTCCCGGCTTGGGTCACTGTCTGTGTGGAGTCTGCACGTTCTCCCCGTGTCTGCGTGGGTTTCCTCCGGGTGCTCCGGTTTCCTCCCACAGTCCAAAGATGTGCTGGTTAGATGGATTGGCCGTGCTAAAGTGACCTTTAGTGTCAGGGGGACTAGCTGGGGTAAATGCATGGGGTTATGGGGTAGGGCCTGGGTGGGATTGTGGTCAGTGCAGATTTGATGGGCTGAATGGCCTCCTTCTGAACTGTAGGATTCTATGATATCACCCCTCAGCCTTTTAAATTCTAGAGAAAACAGGTCTGATTTGTACACTCTCTCCTCACAACGCAACTCCTGAAGTCAACAAAGAACAAGGAAAATTCCAGCACAGGGACAGGCCCTTCGGCCCTCCAAGCCTGCACCGACCATGCTGCCCCGACTGAACTAAAACCCCCTACCCTTCCGGGGACTGTATCCCTCTATTCCCATCCTATTCATGTATTTGTCCAGACACCCCTTAAAACTCACTATCGTATCCGCTTCCACTCCCTCCCCCAGCAGCGAGTTCCAGGCACCCACCACCCTCTGTATAAAAAACGTGCCTCGTACATCTCCTTTAAACCTTGCCCCTCGCACCTTAAACCCGTGCCCCCTAGTAATTGACTCTTCCACCCTGGGAAAAAGCTTCTGACTATCCACTCTGTCCATGCCCCTCATAATCTTGTAGACTTCTATCAGGGAATGGCATCAATGTTTTGGCATCAACTACTTCCTGTGGGAATGAATTCCACAGGCTCACCACTCTCTGGGTGAAGAAATGTCTCCTCATCTCCGTCCTAAATGGTCTACCCCGAATCCTCAGACTGTGAGCCCTGGTTCTGGACACACCCACCATCGGGAACATCCTCCCTGCATCTACCCTGTCCAGTCCTGTTATACGTTAGAGGAAAACAAAACTGAGAGAATGTTGTCATAAGTGCACAGACATAAGACATAGGAGCAGAATGAGGCCACTCGGCCCATCGAGTCTGCTCCGCCATTCAATCCTGACTGATATTTTTCTCATCCCCATTCTCCTGCCTTTTCCCCATAACCCCTGATCCCCTTATTAATCAAGAACCTATCTATCTCTGTCTTAAAGACACTCAATGACCCGGCCTCCACAGCCTTCTGAGGCAAAGACTTCCACAGATTCACCACTCTCTGGCTGAAGAAATTCCTCCTCATCTCTGTTTTAAAGGATCGTCCCTTTAGCCTGAGGTTGTGCCCTCTGGTTCTAGTTTTTTCTACTAGTGGAAACATCCTCTCCACGTCCACTCTATCCAGGACTCCCGTGTCCCACAAATGAATAAAGAAAAAGTCACCCCTGGGTGACACGGTGGCACAGTGGGTTAGCACTGCTGCCTCACAACGCCAGGGACCCGGGTTCGATTCCGGCCCTCGGGTGACTGTCTGTGCGGAGTCTGCACGTTCTCCCCATGTCTGCGTGGGTTTCCTCCGGGTGCTCTGGTTTCCTCCCACAGTCCAAATATGTGTGTGTTAGGTGGATTGGCTAAATTGCCCCTTCGTGTCCAAAGATGTGCGGGTTAAGTTGATTGGCCATGCTAAATTGACCCTATTGTCAGGGGGATTAGCACGGTAAATATGCGGGGTTATGGGGCCTGGGTGGGATTGTGGTCGGTGCCGAGTCGAAGGGCTGAATGGCCTCCTTCTGCACTGTAGGGATTCTATGACTGATTAGGGACGGTCAGCATGGCTTTGTGAGTGGAAAATCATGTCTCACAAATTTGATTGAGTTTTTTGAAGGGGAAACCAAGAAGGTAGATGAGGGCAGTGCAGTTGATGTTGTCTACATGGACTTTAGCAAGGAATTTGACAAGGTACCGCATGGTAGGTTGTTACATCATGTTAAATCTCACGGGATCCAGGGTGAGGTATCTAAATAGACACAAAATTGGCTGCTTGACAGAAGCCAGAGGGTGGTTGTAGAGAGTTGTTTTTCAAACTGGAGGCCTGTGACCAGCGGTGTGCCTCAGGGATCAGTGCTGGGCCCACTGTTATTTGTCATTTATATTAATGATTTGGATGAGAATATAGGAGGCATGGTTAGTAAGTTTGCAGATGACACCAGGATTGGTGGCATAGTGGACAGTGAAGAAGGTTATCTCCAATTGCAACGGGATCTTGATCAATTGGGCCAGTGGGCTGACGATGGAGTTTAATTTAGATAAATGCGAAATGATGCATTTTGGTCGATCGAATCGGGGCAGGACTTACTCAGTTAATGCTTGGAGAGAATTATAGAACAGAGGGATTGAACAGTTCAGGTCTATACTCTCTGGAATTTCGAAGAATGAGGGAAGATCAAATTGAGGTGTAGAAGATGATAAAAGGTATGGATAAAGTAGACATGGAGAGGATGCTTCCTCTTCTGGGACATTCTAGGACAAGAGGTCAGAGTCTTAGGATAAGGGGGAGAAAATTTAAAACAGAGTTGAGGAGAAACAACTTCTCCCAAAGGGTTGTGAGTCTGTGGAATTCGCTACCCCAAAGTGCGGAGGATGCTGGGACAGTGAGTCAATTTAAGGAGGGGTTAGACAGATTTTTAATTGGTAATGGGTTGAAGGGTTATGGGGAAAAGGCAGGAAAATGGGGATGAGGAGCATATCAGCCATGATCGAATGGCAGAATGGACTCAATGGGCCAAATGGCCTAATTCTGCTCATATATCTTATGAACATATGAATCTAGGGGTACTGATTCATAGTTCCTTGAAAGTGGAGTCACAGGTGGACAGAGTGGTGAAGAAGGCATTTGGCATGCTTGGTTTCATCGGTCAGAACATTGAATACAGGAGTTGAGACGTCTTGTTGAAGTTGTACAAGACATTGGTAAGGCCACACTTGGAATACTGTGTGCAATTCTGGTCACCCTATTATAGAAAGGATATTATTAAACTAGAAAGAATACAGAAGAGATTTACTAGGATGCGACCGGGACTTGATGGTTTGAGTTATAAGGAGAGGCTGGAGAGACTGGGACTTTTTTCTCTGGAGCGTAGGAGGCTGAGGAGTGATCTTATAGAGGTCTATAAAATAATGAGGGGCACAGATCAGCTAGATAGTCAATATCTTTTCCCAAAGGTAGGGGAGTCTAAAACTAGAGGGCACAGGTTTAAGGTGAGAGGGGAGAGATACAAAAATGTCCAGATGGGCAATTTTTTCACACAGAGGGTGGTGAGTGTCTGGAACGAGCTGCCAGAGGCAGTAGTAGAGGCGGGTACAATTTTGTCTTTTAAAAAGCATTTAGACAGTTACATGGGTACGATGGGTATAGAGGGATATGGGCGAAAAGCGGGCAATTGGGATTAGCTTAGGGGTTTAAAAAAAGGGTGGAATGGACAAGTTGGGCCGAAGGGCCTGTTTCCATGCTGTAAACCTCGATGACTCTATGACTCTCCAATGAGGCAGCATGTTGGCACAGTGAGTTAGCACTGCTGCCTCACAGCGCCAGGGACCCAGGTTCAATTCCGGCCTTGGGTCACTGTCTGTGTGGAGTCTGCACATTCTCCCCGTGTCTGTGTGGGTTTCCTCCGGGTGCTCCGGTTTCCTCCCACAGTCCGAAAGATGTGCTGGTTAGGGTGCATTGGCCGTGCTAAATTCTCCCTCAGTGTAACCCGAACAGTAGTGTGGTGACTGGGAGATTTTCACAGTAACTTCATTGCAATGTTAATGTAAGCCTACTTGTAACACTGATAAAAAAACTTTAACCTTGTACACCTCTGACTGTGCGGCCAAATTCCCCTCCAACTCAATTTTCAGGTTTGCTGACGACACCACCGTAGTGGGTCGGATCTCAAACAATGACGAGACAGAGTACAGGAATGAGATAGAGAATCTGGTGAACTGGTGCGGCAACAATAATCTCTCCCTCAATGTCAACAAAACGAAGGAGATTGTCATCGACTTCAGGAAGCGAGAGGAGAACATGCTCCTGTCTACATCAACAGGGACGAAGTAGAAAGGATCGAGAGCTTCAGTTTCTTGGTGTCCAGATCACCAACAACCTGTCCTGGTCCCCCCCCATGCCGACACTATAGTTAAGAAAGCCCCACCAACGCCTCTACTTTCTCAAGAGGTGAAGTAAATTTGGGCATGTCAGCTATGACTTTTACCAACTTTTACAGATGCACCATAGAAAGCATTCTCTCTGGTTGTATCACAGCTTGGTATGGGCTCCTGCTCTGCCCAAGACCGCAAGGATCTATAAAAGGTTGTGAATGTAGCCCAATCCATCACGCAAACCAGCCTCCCATCCATTGACTCTGTCTACACTTCCCACTGTCTTGGGAAAAGCAGCCAGCATAATTAAGGACCTCACGCACCCCGGACATTCTCTCTTTCACCTTCTTCCATCTGGAAAAAGATACAAAAGTCTGAGGTCACGTACCAACCGCCTCAAGAACAGCTTCTTCCCTGCTGCCGTCAGACTTTTGAATGGACCTACCTCGCATTAAGTTGATCTTTCTCTACACCCTAGCTATGACTGTAACACTACATTCTGCACTGTCTCCTTTCCTTCTCTATGAATGTATGTCTGTATAGCATGCAAGAAACAATACTTTTCACTGCATATTAATGAATTTGATTTGATTTGATTTATTAGGATGCTACCGGGACTTGATGGTTTGAGTTACAAGGAGAGGCTGGATAGACTGGGAGTCTTTTCTCTGGAGCGTAGGAGGCTGAGGGGTGATCTTATAGAGGTCTATAAAATAATGAGGGGCACAGATCAGCGAGATAGTCAACATCTTTTCCCAAAGGTAGGGGAATCTAAAACTAGAGGGCGTAGGTTTAAGGTGAGAGGGGAGAGATACAGAAGTGTCCAGAGGGGCAATTTCTCCACACAGAGGGTGGTGGGTGTCTGGAACGAGCTGCCAGAGGTAGTAGTAGAGGTGGGTACAGTTTTATCTTTTAAAAAGCATTTAGACAGTTACATGGGTAAGATGGATATAGAAGGATATGGGCCAAACGCGGGCAATTGGGATGAGCTTAGTGGTGAAAAAAAAAGGACGGCATGGACAAGTTGGGCCGAAGGGCCTGTTTCCATGCTGTAAACCTCTATGTGACAATAATAAATCAAATCAAATCAAATCCTTATCCTCGATGTACTCTATGAACAGTATGCTTTGTCTGTATAGCGCAAGAAACAATACTTTTCACTCTATCCCAATACATGTGACAATAATAAATCAAATCTTTCTGCCCCATGTACTCTATGAACAGTATGCTTTGTCTGTATACCGCGCAAGAAACAATACTTTTCACTGTATCCCAATACATGTGACAATAATAAATCAAATCAAAATCAAATCAAGAACAGCTTCTTCCCTGCTGCCATCAGATTTTTGAATGGACTTACCTTGCACTAAGTTGATCTTTGATTGGTCGACTCAAATTGGACGTGGAGGGCTTGAGGAAGAGTTCTCAGAATGCTGTCGGGATAGTTTCCTTGAACAGTATGTTACAGAACCTACGAGAGAGCGAGTTATCTTAGATCTGGTAATGTGTAATGAGACAGGTAGAATTAAGGATCTTCTTGTGAAGGATCCTCTTGGGTTGAGTGATCATAATATGGTTGAATTTCTGACACAGATGGAGGGTGAGAAAGTAGGGTCCCAAACCAGTGTCCTCTGCTTGAACAGAGGGGAGTACGATAGGATGAGGGTGGAATTGGCTAATGTAGACTGGGCGAGCAGACTGGTAGGTAGGACAGCTGAGCAACAGTGGAGGATTTTTAAGGAGATTTTTTAAAGTACTCAGCAAAAATGTATTCCGGTGATAAATAAGGACTGTAAGAAAAGGGATAACCAGACGTGGATAACGAAGGAAATAAAGGAGAGTATTAAAATAAAAACAGATGCGTACAGAGTGGCCAGAAATAGTGGAGAATTAGTGGATTGGGAAAGCTTTAAAAAACAACAAAGAACAACTAAGAAAGCGATAAAGAAAGGAAAGATAGATTATGAAACTAAACTAGCTCAAAATATAAAAAATGATAGTAAAAGTTTTTATAAATATATAAAAAGGAATAGAGTGGCTAGAGTGAATGTTGGACCCTTGGAGGACGAGAGGGGGGAGTTAATAGTGGGAAACGAGGAAATGGCTGAGGCTTTAAATAGGTTTTTTGTGTCGGTCTTCACGGTGGAGGACACAAATAGCTTGCCGAATATTAGAGATCGAGAGTTGGTGGGAGGGGAGGTCCTTAATATAATTATTGTTACTGAAGAGGCAGCGCTTGGTAGACTAACGGGACTGAAGGTAGACAAGCCCCCGGGCCCGGATGGAATGCATCCCAGGGTACTGAAAGAAATGGCTGAGGTAATAGCGGATGCGTTAGTGGTTATTTATCAAAATTCGCTGGACTCTGGGGTAGTGCCGGCTGACTGGAAAACAGCTACTGTTACGCCGCTGTTTAAAAAAGGAAGTAGACAAAAGGCGGGTAACTACAGGCCGATTAGCTTAACATCCGTAGTTGGGAAGATGCTAGAGTCCATCATTAAAGAGGAAATAGCAGAGCACCTGGATAAGAATGGTTTGATCAAGCAGACGCAGCATGGATTCATGAGGGGAAAGTCGCGTTTGACGAATTTACTGGACTTTTACGAAGATGTCACTAGTGCGGTGACAGAAGGGAACCGGTGGATGTGGTGTTTTTAGATTTCCAGAAGGCGTCTGATAAGGTGCCTTACAAAAGGTTGCTGCAGAAGATTGGAGTTGGGGGTAAAGTGTTAGCGTGGATTGGGGATTGGCTATCCAACAGCAAGCAGAGAGTTGGAATAAATGGGTGCTTTTCTGGTTGGCAGTTGGTGACCAGTGGCGTGCCGCAGGGATCGGTGCTGGGGCCTCAACTGTTTACCATTTACATAGATGATCTGGAGGAGGGGACCGAGTGTAGGGTAACAAAGTTTGCTGATGACACGAAGATGAGTGGGAAAGTGAATTGCGTGGAGGACGCGGAAAGTCTGCAGAGAGATTTGGATAGGCTGAGCGAGTGGGCGAGGATCTGGCAGATGGAGTATAACGTTGGCAAATGTGAGGTTGTCCACTTTGGAAGAAATAATCGTAAATTGGAATATTATTTAAATGGAGAAAAATTACATCGTGCGACTGTGCAGAGGGACCTGGGGGTCCTTGTGCATGAATCGCAAAAACTCAGTCTGCAGGTGCAGCAGGTGATCAAGAAGGCGAATGGAATGTTGGCCTTTATCGCGAAGGGGATGGAGTATAAAAGCAGGGAGGTCTTGCTGCAATTGTACAAGGTACTGGTGAGGCCGCAACTGGAGTACTGTGTACAGTATTGGTCCCCTTATTTGCGAAAGGATATATTGGCCTTGGAGGGAGTGCAGAGAAGGTTCACCAGGTTGATACCGGAGATGAGGGGTGTAGCTTATGAGGAGAGGCTGAGCAGATTGGGTCTGTACTCGTTGGAGTTTAGAAGGCTGAGGGGGGATCTTATAGAGACATATAAGATAATGAAGGGGCTGGATAGGGTAGAGGTGGAGAGATTCTTTCCACTTAGAAGGGAAACCAGAACTAGAGGGCACAGCCTCAAAATAAGGGGGGGCCGGTTCAGAACAGAGTTGAGGAGGAACTTCTTCTCTCAGAGGGCAGTGAATCTCTGGAATTCTCTGCCCATTGAAGTGGTGGAGGCTTCCTCGTTGAATATGTTGAAGTCACAGGTAGATAGTTTTCTGATCAATAAGGGAATTAAGGGATATGGGGAGCGGGCGGGTAAGTGGAACTGATCCACTTCAGATCAGCCATGATCTTATTGAATGGCGGGGCAGGCTCGAGGGGCCAGATGGCCTACTCCTGCTCCTATTTCTTATGTTCTTATGTTCTTTCTCTATACCCTAGCTGTGACTGTAACACTACATGCTGAACTCTCCCGTTTCCTTCTCTATGAACGGTATGCTTTGTCTGTATAGCGCGCAAGAAACAATACTTTTCACTGTATGTTAATACATGTGACAATACTAAATCCTTCTCCCCTATGTACTCTATGAACGGTATGCTTTGTCTGTATAATGCGCAAGAAACAATACTTTTCACTGTATCCCAATACATGTGACAATAATAAATCAAATTGGGCCAGTGGGCTGACGAATGGCAGATGAAGTTTAATTTAGCCAAATGCGAGGTGATGCATTTTGGTAGATTGAACCAGGGCAGGACTTACTCAGTTAATGGTCGGGCGTTGGGGAGAGTTACAGAACAAAGAGATCGAGGGGTACAGGTTCATAGCTCCTTGAAAGTGGAGTCACAGGTGGACAGAGTGGTGAAGAAGGCATTCAGCATGCTTGGTTTCATCGGTCAGAACATTGAATACAGGAGTTGGGACGTCTTGTTGAAGTTGTACAAGACATTGGTAAGGCCACACTTGGAATACTGTGTACAGTTTCTGGTCACCCTATTATAGAAAGGATATTATTAAACTAGAAAGAGTTCAGAAAAGATTTACTAGGATGCTACCAGGACTTGATGGATTGAGTTATAAGGAAAGGCTGGATAGACTGGGACTTCTTTCTCTGGAGCGTAGGAGGCTGAGGGGTGATCTTATAGAGGTCTATAAAATAATGAGGGGTTCAGATCAACTAGATAGTCAGTATCTTTTCCCAAAGGTAGGGGAGTCTAAAACTAGAGGGCATAGGTTTAAGGTGAGAGGGGAGAGATACAGAAGTGTCCAAAGGGGCAATTTTTTCACACAGAGGGTGGTGAGTGTCTGGAACAAGCTGCCAGAGGTAGTAGTAGAGGCCGGTACAATTTTGTCTTTTAAAAAGCATTTAGACAGTTACATGGGTAAGATGGGTATAGAGGGATATGGGCCAAACGCGGGCAATTGGGACTAGCTTCGGGGTTTTAAAAAAAAGGGTGGCATGGACAAGTTGGGCCGAAGGGCCTGTTTCCATGCTGTAAACCTCTGTGACTCTATGACTCTAAATCCTTCTCCCCTCTGTACTCTATGAACGGTATGCTTTGTCTGTATAGCGCAAGGAACAATAATTTTCACTGTACACTAATACACATGACAAAATTAAATCAAATCCCTTGCCCCTATGTACTCTATGAACGGTATGCTTTGTCTGTATAGCGCGCAAGTAACAACACTTTTCACTGTATCCCAATACATGTGACAATAACAAATCAAATCAAATATTATCGGAGAATTTAGACTCTCGAACAGTCAGCTTGGAGTGGGTGCCTCTGGGAGACAGGCCTACACCATCCTTTTGAGGCCTTGGGCTAAATTAATGAAGTGCCTGAGGCTCCCACCCCACTTCCTCCGATGCTTTGCCCCTCCCCGGGTTGGATGGAAGAGAGACTGAGAGCAGCCCCTCCGATCGTACCTACGTCAAGAACAATCTGCTTCTGACCCGTGACCTCTCACCCCTGACCCTGAGCACCCCTCCGACCCTGTGACCTCCAAATCCGCCCTCCCAAAACACATCGCCCCCCACCCCCGTCACCTGGAACCTCACCTGCGACACCCCGTGATGGACGCAATCCTGCCCACCGGATCCGGACCCCGGGGTGGGGGGGGGAATGTGGCTCCGGGGAGAGAGGGGAAGGGTCAGAGGTGAGGGCTCAGGAGCTACATCGTTCATAGCGGAGAGAGAGCTGGAAATGTCCCGCTCTCCTCCGCTCCCTCTCTCGCTCTCTGTCTCTTCCCCTCTCTGTCTCTCTGTCTGTCTCTCTCCCTCTCTGTCTCTCTCTGTCTCGCTCTCAGTCTCCCTCTGTCTGTCTCTCTCTGTCTCTCTCTGTCTCTCTCTCTGTCTCTCTCTCTGTCTCTCTCTCTGTCTCTCTCTCTCTGTCTCTCTCTCTCTGTCTCTCTCTCTCTGTCTCTCTCTCTCTGTCTCTCTCTCTCTGTCTCTCTCTCTCTGTCTCTCTCTCTCTGTCTCTCTCTGTCTCTCACTCACTCTGTCTCTCCCTTTCTCTGTCTCTCTCTCTCGCTCCGTCTCTCTCTCTCTGTCTCTCTCTCTCTCTCTCTCTCTGTCTCTCTGTCT
>NW_027590759.1:135000-140000 GCF_964213995.1 Mustelus asterias
CCATCTGCGGTGGCGGGATTCGAATCCGGGTTCCCAGCTGAGTTTCTGGATTAATAGTCGAGCGATAATACCACTAGGCCATCGCCTCCCGACTTGACATCGAAAATAGGAGCAGGAGGAGGCCATTTTGGGCCATCGAGCCTGCACCACCATTCATGGCCGATCGTCCAACCCAATATCCTGGTCCCGTGAACATATAAATGAAATTGAAGAATTCTCCGCTGACTAGATTTGCCTCAGGAGCTTGGCTGAATCATAAACATGTTCCGATAGTTGGAGAAAGTCGTGTAGCGTGAATCCACTTCGATCTGTTATCAGCGAGCGGTGGAGGGGGACCTCGGTTTAGGGGTCAACGTTGGCGGAGGTGGGATCAACCTTCGACCTTTGACCCTGGTTCAGGGTCACGGCCCAGATAGGTCACTCCGTCCTTCTCTTGGTGTCCGAGAGGGGGTGAGGGGTTTGGGGAGGAGGGAGATCGAGCGGGGCAGTGAGACAGACACCGTCATCTCCCTCGAGTGCAGAAAGTTCCGGAGAAGATTAGCTGTTTTTCTCTCCTCCCCGTGCCGTGAGCAAGAGATTGCGGCCTTGCTGATTCAGCCATTTTCAGTTTAGCCCCGTCAGCAGGACGGGGCCATAAAGGATGTGTACAAATTCCACAGACGCCCTTCCCTGTGTCTTTATCAGCTTGCTCGGACTCAGGGTGTGGGTTTCCCAAATATTGGAACAGCTCCCGAACACAAAACTTCACAATCACGCCTGACACAGGCCTTTCAATCGGTATCCCTGTATCGGCAGCAAGTCCACACCTCCCTGCTACACTCCCGTATCCCCATATCCCTCACACCCGTATTCCCATATCCCTCACACCCGTATCCCCATATCCCTCACACCCGTATCCCCATATCCCTCACACCCGTATCCCCATATCCCTCACTCCCCGTATCCCCATATCCCTCACACCCGTATCCCCATATCCCTCACTCCCGTATCCCCATATCCCACACTCCCGTATCCCCATATCCCACACTCCCCTATCCTCATATCCCACACTCCCACCCTCTCTCCGTATCCCACACTCCCATCCTCATCTGATATTCCTCACTCCCCATATCCCTCACTCCTGTATCCCCATATCCCTCACTCCCGTATTCCCATATCCCTCACACCCGTATCCCCATATCCCTCACTCCCGTATCCCCATATCCCTCACTCCCGTATTCCCATATCCCTCACTCCCCTATCCTCATATCCCACACTCCCACCCTCTCTCCGTATCCCACACTCCCATCCTCATCTGATATTCCTCACTCCCCGTATCCCCATATCCCTCACTCCTGTATCCCCATATCCCTCACTCCCGTATCCCCATATCCCTCACTCCTCGTATCCCCATATCCCACACTTCCCTATCCTCATATCCCTCACCCCCCATATCCCCATACCTCTCACTCCCTGTATCTCCATGTCCCTCACTCCCCGTATCCCCATATCCCACACTCTCCATATCCCCATATCCCTCACTCCTCGTATCCCCGTATCCCACACTCCCCATATCCCCATATCCCTCATTCCCCATATCCCACACTCCCGTATCCCCATATCCCTCACTCCCGTATCCTCATATCACACATTCCCTGTATCCCCATATCCCTCACTCCCTGTATCCCCATATCCCTCACTCCCGTATCCCCATATCCCTCACTACCCATATCCCCATATCCCTCACTACCCATATCCCCCACTCTCCGTATCCCCATATCCCTCACTCTCCATATCTCCATATCCCATACTTCCACCCTATCCCCATATCCCACACTCCCACCCTCTCACAATATCCCACACTCCCACCCTCTCCCCAAATCCCACACTCCCACCCTCTCCCCATATCCCACACTCTCACCCTCTACCCCATATCCCACACTCCATCCTCTCCCCATATCCCACACTCCCACCCTCTTCCCATATCCCTGACTCTCCCAAACCCCATACCCCTCACTTCCCATATTCCCATATTCCTCACTCCCCATATCCCTCACTCCTCGTATCCCCATATCCCACACTTCCCTATCCTCATATTCCTCACTCCCCATATCACCATACCTCTCACTCCCTGTATCCCCATGTCCCTCACTCCCCGTATCCCCATATCCCACACTCCCGTATCCCCTTATCCCACACTCCCGTATCCCCATATCCCTCACTCCCCATATCCCCATATCCCTCACTTCTGTATCACCATATCCCTCACTCCCATATCCCCATATCCCTCACTCCCCGTATCCCCGTATCCCACACTCCCGTATCCCCATATCCCTCAGTCGTGTATCCCCATATCCCACATTCCCTGTATCCCCATATCCCTCACTCCCCATATCCCTCACTCTCCATATCCCCATATCCCATACTCCCACCCTCTCCCCATATCCCACAATCCCACCCTCTTTCCATATCCCACACTCCCACCCTCTTCCCATATCCCACACTCACCCCACTCTCCCCATATCCCTCACTCCCACCCTCTCCCCATATCTCTCACTCCCACCCTCTACCCATATCCCACACTCCCCACCTCCTCCCCATATCCTCACTCCCACCCTCTCCCCATATCCCACACGCCCTGCCCTCGCTCCATATCCCACACTCCCCACCCTCTCTCCATATCCCACACTCCCACCCTCTCCCCCTATCCTTCACTCCTACCCTCTACCCATATCCGTCACTCCGACACTCTCTCCATATCCCACACTCCCACCCTCTCCACATATCCCACATTCCCACCCTCTCCCCATATCCCATACTCCCACCCTCTCCCCATATCCCTCACTCCCACCCTCTTCCCATATCCCTCACTCCCATCCTCTCCCCATATCGCTCACTCCCCGTATCCCATATCCCACACTCCCACCTTCTCCCCATATCCCTCACTCCCACCTCCTCCCCATATCCCACACTCCCGTCCTCTCCCCATATCCCACACTCCCACCCTCTCCCCATATCCCTCACTCCCACCTTCTCCCCATATCCCTCACTCCCACTTTCTCCCCATATCCCACACTCCCGTCCTCTCCCCATATCCCTCACTCCCCATATGTCCATATCCCACACTCTCACCCTCTCCCCATATCCCAAACTCCCACCCTCTCCCCACATCCCACACTCCCACCCTCGCCCCATGTCACTCACTCCCATCCTCTCCCCATATCACTCACTCCCACCCTCTCCCCATATCCCTCACTCCCACCCTCTTCCCATATCCCTCACTCCCACCCTCTCCCCATATCGCTCACTCCCCGTATCCCATATCCCACACTCCCACCTTCTCCCCATATCCCTCACTCCCACCTCCTCCCCATATCCCACACTCCCGTCCTCTCCCCATATCCCACACTCCCACCCTCTCCCCATATCCCTCACTCCCACCTTCTCCCCATATCCCTCACTCCCACTTTCTCCCCATATCCCTCACTCCCACTTTCTCCCCATATCCCACACTCCCGTCCTCTCCCCATATCCCTCACTCCCCATATGTCCATATCCCACACTCTCACCCTCTCCCCATATCCCAAACTCCCACCCTCTCCCCACATCCCACACTCCCACCCTCGCCCCATGTCACTCACTCCCATCCTCTCCCCATATCACTCACTCCCATCCTCTCCCCACCTCCCTCGCTCCCATCCACTCTCCCGTATCCCCATATATACCACTCCCACCCACTCTCCCATACCCCTCTGTAACGACTCTCACCAACATTTACAGATGCTCCATAGAAAGCATTCTTTCTGGTTGTATCACAGCTTGGTCTGGGGCTCCTGCTCTGCCCAAGACCACAAGGAACTACAAAGGTCGTGAATGTAGCCCAATCCATCACGCAAACCAGCCTCCCATCCATTGACTCTGTCTACACTTCCCGCTGCCTCGGGGAAAAGCAGCCGGCATAATTAAGGACCCCACGCACCCCGGACATTCTCTCTTCCACCTTCTTCCGTCGGGAAAAAGATACAAAAGTCTGAGGTCACGTACCAACCGACTCAAGAACAGCTTCTTCCCTGCTGCTGTCAGACTTTTGAATGGACCTACCTCGCACTAAGTTGGTCTTTCTCTACATTCTAGCTATGGGGCGGCACGGTGGCACAGTGGGTTAGCGCTGCTGCCTCACAGCTCCAGAGACCCGGGTTTGATTCCCGGCTCGGGTCACTGTCTGTGCGGAGTCTGCACATTCTCCCCGTGTCTGTGTGGGTTTCCTCCGGGTGCTCCGGTTTCCTCCCACAGTCCGAAAGACGCGCTGGTTAGGGTGCATTGGCCGTGCTAAATTCTCCCTCAGTGTAACCTGAACAGGTGCTGGAGTGTGGCGACTAGGGGATTTTCACAGTAACTTCATTGCAGTGTTAATGTAATCTTCACTTGTGACTAATAAATAAACTTTGTCTGTATAGCGCGCAAGAAACAATACTTTTCAGTGTACCCCAATACATGTGACAATAATAAATCAAATCAAATTAAATCTCCCTCTAATCCTCTCCCATCTATGTACCTGTCCAAATGTCTTGTAAATGTTGCTATTGTACCCACCTGTGCCACCCCCTCTGGCAGCTTAATCCATACGCACACCACCCTCTGTGTAAAAAGGTTGCCCCTCGGGATCCGCCTCTCACCTTAAACCTACGCCCTCTAGTTTTGGACTCCCCCCTACCCTGGGGGAAAAGACCTTGGGCTACTCACCTTATCCATGCCCCCTCACCATTTTATAGACCTGGTCACCTCATCGTCCTCTTCCACTCCAGGGAAGAAAAGGCCCAGCCTCTCCAACCTCTGCTTATCATTCGAACCTTCCAGTTCCTGGCAGTGACCTTGTGAAGCTGTTTTTTTAACCCTTTTCCAGTTTAGGAATATCCTTCCTACATCAGGGCGACCGTTAATTGTACGCGGTACTCCGAATGTGGCCTCACCAATGTTTTGTACGGTTGTGATATAATGTCCCAATTCCTGAACTCAGCACT
>NW_027590759.1:145000-183807 GCF_964213995.1 Mustelus asterias
AGAGACAGAGAGAGAGAGACAGAGAGAGACAGAGACAGAGACACAGAGAGAGAGACAGAGAGAGAGAGAGACAGAGAGAGAGACAGAGACAGAGAGAGACAGAGAGAGAGAGACAGAGACAGAGAGAGACAGAGAGAGAGACAGAGAGAGAGAGAGACAGAGAGAGAGACAGAGAGAGAGAGACAGAGAGAGAGACAGAGAGAGAGACAGAGAGAGAGAGAGAGACAGAGAGAGAGACAGAGAGAGAGAGAGAGAGACAGAGAGAGAGACAGAGAGAGACAGAGTGAGACAGACAGAGAGAGAGACAGAGAGAGAGACAAAGAGTGACAGAGAGAGACAGAGAGATCAGACATGGGCAGATGTGTATCATCCAGAGAGCTGGGGATCAGTCAGGCTATGGGAGGGAGGGATGGGAGACTCCAGTTACTCACTCACTCTCACTCTGCCTGTGGAATCTCACTGCTGACACCGTGTGACACCACCTCTCCCCCCGTGCCCGTTCCCCCACGAAAAGGAAGTTTGCAATGACAGTTAGCCAAAATACCTTGAAGACAGGTTAGGCAATTTAATAAGGGGCAAAGTACAAAGGGGAGAGTCGCTGACAGAGGGAGACAGAGAGAGAGGGAGAGAAGGCTTCCTCAGCAGATTAGACACACGTGAGGGTATTCACGACTTGGCAGGGACCCAGAAATCTGGTCATTAACTCCGCAATTAGTGGGTCCCACTTTCACAGCCTTAAAGGGGCAATGTTACCTCCATTGCCAATGACATTCCCCCTTCATTGGCAGATGGAATACAATGTGGAGAAGTGTGAGGTTTTGCACATTGGAAAGAGGAATGGAGGCAGAGACTATTTTCTAAGTGGGGAAATGCTGAGGAAATCAGAAACACAAAGGGATTTGGGAGTCATTGTTCAAGGTTCTCTTCAGGTTAACGTGCAGGTTCAGTCGGCAGTTAGGAAGGCAAATGCAATGTTAGCATTCATGTCGAGAGGGCTAGAATACAAGAGCAGGGATGGACTTCTGAGGCTGTATAAGGCTCTGGTCAGACCCCATTTGGAGTATTATGAGCAGTTTTGGGCCCCGTATCTAAGGAAGGATGTGCTGGGCCTTGGAAAGGGTCCAGAGGAGGTTCACAAGAATGATCCCTGGAATGAAGAGCTTGTCGTATGAGGAACGGTTGAGGACTCTGGGTCTGTACTCGTTGGAGTTTAGAAGGATAAGGGGGGGTTTTTATTGAAACTTACAGGATACTGCGAGGCCTGGATAGAGTGGACGTGGAGAGGATGTTTCCACTAGTAGGAAAAACTAGAACCAGAGGCACAACCTCAGGCTAAAGGGACGATCCTTTAAAACAGAGATGAGGAGGAATTTCTTCAGCCAGAGAGTGGTGAATCTGTGGAAGTCTTTGCCTCAGAAGGCTGTGGAGGCCGGATCATTGAGTGTCTTTAAGACAGAGATAGATAGGTTCTTGATTAATAAGGGGATCAGGGGTTATGGGGAAAAGGCGGGAGAATGGGGATGAGAAAAATATCAGCCATGATTGAATGACGGAGTAGACTCGATGGGCCGAGTGGCCTAATTCTGCTCCGATGTCTCATGGCAGTGACCCAAGCCGGGAATCGAACCTGGGTCCCTGGCGCTGTGAGGCAGCAGTGATAACCCACTGTGCCATCACTCCACGGCCCTCCCCGCCTTCCTTGAGGAGGGAAACATCCGCTCAGCATTTTCCCCCATCTAACTATCCCCCCTGCGTTCCCCCTCCGCCCCCCCACTCATTTTTCTAAACTCCAGTGAGTTACAGGCCCCCAACCCTACTCAACCTCTCCCCAGGAGACAAACCCTCCCCCCCAACCCCCCACCCTCCCCCCCAACCCCCCACCCTCCACCCCAACCCCCCACCCTCCCCCTTCACCCCAGCGACCTTCCGAGTGAACCTTCTCTCCCTCAGCAACTGCAACCCTCCTCAAATCAGGAGACCCAAACCGCACACGGGACCCCAGGTGTGGGGTGGGGTTTTACTCCCCTGGGACGGGGGGATGCGGGAGAAAGAGGCTGGCTGTTCAAAATCCCGGCGGGACTGGAAAATCCCACTACAGGAGGGATTGGAAAATGCAGATTCTCGCCAAGGTACAGCTGTCGTAAAACCTCCCTAACTTTCATATTCAGCCACCCTCTTCCCCCTTCGCAATAGACAGTTATAGAATCCCCAGAGTGGAGAAGGAGGCCATTCGGCCCATCGAGTCTGCGCCGACCACAATCCCGGAGTCCCACATATTTACCCGAGCTAGTCCCCCTGACACCAAGGGGCAATTTAGCACGGCCAATCCACCTAAACTGCACATCTTTGGACACTAAGGGATAATTTAGCATAGCCAACCTACCTAACCCACACATCTTTGGACACTAAGGGACAATTTAGCATGGCCAATCCACCTAACCTACACATCTTTGGACACTAAGGGGCAATTTAGCATGGCCAATCCACCTAACCTACACATCTTTGGACACTAAGGGGCAATTTAGCATGGCCAATCCCCCTAACCTACACATCTTTGGACACTAAGGGGACAATTTAGCACGGCCAATCCACCTAACCTACACATCTTTGGACACTAAGGGGCAATTTAGCATGGCCAATCCACCTAACCTGCACATCTTTGGACACTAAGGGTTAATTTAGCATGGCCAATCCACCTAACCTACACATCTTTGGACACTAAGGGGCAATTTAGCATGGCCAATCCACCTAAACTGCACATCTTTGGACACTAAGGGATAATTTAGCATAGCCAACCTACCTAACCCACACATCTTTGGACACTAAGGGACAATTTAGCATGGCCAATCCACCTAACCTACACATCTTTGGACACTAAGGGGCAATTTAGCATGGCCAATCCACCTAACCTACACATCTTTGGACACTAAGGGGCAATTTAGCATGGCCAATCCACCTAACCTACACATCTTTAGACACTAAGGGACAATTTAGCATGGCCAATCCACCTAACCCGCACATCTTTAGACACTAAAGGGCAATTTAGCATGGCCAATCCACCTAATCTGCACATCTTTGGACACTAAGGGGCAATTTAGCATGGCTAATCCACCTAACCCGCACATCTTTGGACACTAAGGGGCAATTTAGCATGGCCAATCTACCTAACCTGCACATCTTTGGACACGAAGGGACAATTTAGCGTGGCCAATCCACCTAACCTACACATCTTTGGACACTAAGGGGCAATTTATCATGGCCAATCCACCTAACCCGCACATCTTTGGACTGTGGGCGTAAACCGAAGCACCTGGAGGAAACCCACGCAGTCACGGGGAGAACGTGCAGACTCCACACAGACAGTGACCCAAGCCGGGAATCGAACCCGTATCCCTGGCGCTGTGAGGGAGCGGTGCTAACCCACTGTGCCACCGTGTCGCCCTTATCATGGAACTTGGCTAAACTGGAATCAGTGGGTATCGGGGGCAAACTCTCCGCTGGTTGGAGTCATACCTGGCACACAGGAAGATGGTTGTGGTTGTGGAGAGTCAGTCATCTCAGCTCCTGGACATCTCTGCAGGAGCCCCTCAGGGGTTAGTGTCCTCGGCCCAACAATCTTCCTCAATGACCTTCCCTCCATCATGAGGTCAGAAGTGGGGATGTTCGCTGATGATTGCACAAGGTCCAGCACCATTCGCGGCTCCTCAGATACTGAAGCAGTTCCTGTTCACATGCAGCAAGACCTGGACAATATCCAGGCTCCGGCTGTCAAGTGGCAGGTAATATTCACGCCACACAAATGCCAGGCAAAGACTATTTCCAACAAGAGAGGATCTAACCCTCGCCCCCTCAATGGTGTTACCATCACTGAATCCCCCTCTATCAACAGTGGCATTGGAGGCAGTTCGGAGGAGGTTGACTTGATTGATTCCAGAGATGAGGGGGTTTGTCGTATGAAGAGAGATTGAACAGTTTAGACCTATACTCTCCGGAATTTAGAAGGATGAGGGGAGATCAAATTGAGGTGTACAAGATGATGAAAGGTAGGGATAAAGTAGACATTAAGCGAATGCTTCCTCTTGTGGGACATTCTAGGACAGGAGGTCACAGTCTTACCCCGCTCTGGGACTGGATCCTGAAGTTCCTAACCCACAGACCACAATCAGTGAGGATAGGCAACAACATCTCCCCCACGATCATCCTCAACACCGGTGCCCCACACGGCTGTGTTCTCAGCCCCCTACCATACTCCTTATACACCTCTGACTGTGCGGCCAAATTCCCCTCCAATTCGATTTTCAGGTTTGCTGACGACACCACCGTAGTGGGTCGGATCTCAAACAATGACAAGACAGAGTACAGGAATGAGACAGAGAATCTGGTGAACTGGTGCGGCAACAATAATCTCTCCCTCAATGTCAACAGAACGAAGGAGATTGTCATCGACTTCAGGAAGCGAGAGGAGAACATGTCCCTGTCTACATCAACAGGGACGAAGTAGAAAGGGTCGAGAGCTTCACGTTTTTAGGTGTCCAGATCACCAACAACCTGTCCTGGTCCCCCCCATGCCGACACTATAGTTAAGAAAGCCCCACCAACGCCTCTACTTTCTCAGAAGACTAAGGAAATTTGGCGTGTCAGCTACAACTCTCACCAACTTTTACAGATGCACCATAGAAAGCATTCTTTCTGGTTGTATCACAGCTTGGTCTGGGGCTCCTGCTCTGCCCAAGTCCGCAAGGAACTACAAAGGGTCGTGAATGTAGCCCAATCCATCACGCAAACCAGCCTCCCATCCACTGACTCTGTCTACACTTCCCGCTGCCTCGGGGAAAAGCAGCCAGCATAATTAAGGACCCCACGCACCCCGGACATTCTCTCTTCCACCTTCTTCCGTCGGGAAAAAGATACAAAAGTCTGAGGCCACGTACCAACCGACTCAAGAACAGCTTCTTCCCTGCTGCTGTCAGACTTTTGAATGGACCTACCTCGCATTAAGTTGATCTTTCTCTACACCCTAGCTGTGACTGTAACACTACATTCTGCACTCTTTCCTTTCCTTCTCTATGAACGGTATGCTCTGTCTGTATAGCGCGCAAGAAACAATACTTTTCACTGTATGTTAAGACATGTGACAATAATAAATCAAACCAAATCTTAGGATAAGGGGAAGCAAATTTAAAACAGAGTTGAGGAGAAACAACTTCTCCCAAAGGGTTGTGAATCTGTGGAATTCGCTACCCCAGAGTGCGGAGGATGCTGGGACAGTGAGTAAATTTAAGGAGGAGTTAGACTGATTTTTAATTGGTGATGGGTTGAAGGGTTATGGGGAGAAGGCAGGAAAATGGGGATGAGGAGCATATCAGCCATGATCGAATGACGGAGCGGACTCGATGGGCCGAATGGCCTAAATCTGCGCCTATAGCTTATGAATTTATGAATCTAAGAGTACATGTTCATAGCTCCTTGAAAGTGGAGTCACAGGTGGACAGAGTGCTGAAGAAGGCATTCGACATGCTTGGTTTCATTGGTCAGAACATTGAATACAGGAGTTGGGACGTCTTGTTGAAGTTGTACAAGACATTGGTAAGGCCACACTTGGAATACTGTGTACAGTTCTGGTCACCCTATTATAGAAAGGATATTATTAAACTAGAAAGAGGGCAGAAAAGATTTACTAGGATGCTACCGGGACTTGATGGTTTGAGTTATTAGGAGAGGCTGGATAGACTGGGACTTTTTTCTCTGGAGCGTAGGAGGCTGAGGGGTGATCTTATAGAGGTCTATAAAATAATGAGGGGTATAGATAAGGTAGATAGATAGTCAACTTATGACCCCATCCAAGACGAAGCAGCCCCGCTCGATTGACACGTTAACCACAAACATCCACTCCCTCCATCGATTCAGTTCGACGTTTCCGGGGGTGGGGGTACGCAGTGTGGGGAGTGGGTGTTTCGGAGGGGAATGGAGAGGGGGGGGGGGTAGATGGCTACACCGTCAACAAACCTGATGTTACTTCAAAAGAAGAACACGCGAGTGGAGAAAGCCAATTGGACTGAGGGAGTGATGCCTGCTCTGGCCGAATAGCAGGCACAGATAGCTCTCGGGGCTCTCCGGAAAGTGAGCGATGATGCTACCCCCTACACCACAGGTTCGACGGGGACAGGAGGAGGGGGAAAGGGGCCTCCTTCAGGACCGGGCCTATCCCTTTAAGTGACACTGATCCCAAATCTCTGATAGACCACCGGATGATGGGGGAAGGGGAGGGAGGGCGGCACGGTTAATGGCTCCATCTTCCCACCTCCCCATCCGCGCCCCCCCTCCCCATCTCGTCAAGTAAAGTTTAGTTTATTTATTCGTGTCACAAGTAAGACTTACATTAACACTGCAATGAAGTTACTGTGAGAATCCCCTAGTGGCCACACTCCAGCACCTGTTCGGGTTACACTGAGGGAGAATTTAGCACGGCCAATGCACCCTAACCAGCACGTCTTTCGGACTGTGGGAGGAAACCGGAGCACCCGGAGGAAACCCACGCAGACACGGGGAGAATGTGCAAACTCCGCACAGACAGTGACCCAAGCCGGGAATCGAACCCGGGGGGGTCCCTCGCACCGTGAGGCGACAGCGCTAACCCACCCTGCCTCCCCTGAGAGCCTTCGTAAAGCGGACAGGCTAAGGGTTAAAAGTCGGCAGTCGGGTCCCCTCAATCTCCGTCGAGAGCAGAGAGAGAGAGAGAGTGACAACATTTCCTGTTTTCGGAAAGGAACAATAACTTTGGTCTGGAGTAGAGGGGAGGGAGGGGGGGCGGCAAGGTGACAGAGCGGTCCCCCACGTTCAAAAGCGTCCCCCGACTGAGACCGGTGCCCCGAAAGGTGCGCGCGACAACCCGGGCGCGGATAAAACCGGACGCACGATCGGGGAACAGGGAAATGAAACGGTCACAGACGCACACATACACACAGAGACGGGAATAATTCAGGACTGTTCTGTACGGATACCTGGATCGCTTGAGTATCGCCCGGCTTACGGAGGCCGTCACGCGATGAGAGAACCGGCAGCTTTCCACACTCGAATACCCCCGCACCCTCGTCCTCCCTCCGACTCTCCCCCCCGCTCCCCACAAACACCCTCCTCTGCCACCCCTCCCCCCTCCACCCCCCCCCCGCCGAAACCTCCAACCTCTGCAGTTCATGTGATCACAGAGAAACTGCAGTGCCGGCAGTTTTCCACGGTGGAGGAGATGTCCGTCGTTGGTGAGTTCACTCCCCCCCCCCCCCCCCCCTCCGCCTCCGCAGCCGTCCCCACCCCGCTCCCCCCGCCAACCCCTCAGAGCCTGAGGCAGCCCCATCGCTCCCCCACATTCGCTCCGCTGCAGGGAGCGCCCCTAAAGTGCAGGGACCGTCCCTAAATGGAAAGGGATGTCCAAAATTCCATCACTCCCTCACTTTCCCCCCTCACATTTCCCCCACTCACTCATTTCCCCTCCTCCTCCTATCTCCCTCCACTCCCTCAGTTTCCTCCTATTGCCTGACACCCCCTCATTTTCTTTCTTTTAGAATCACTGCAGAACCGAAGGAGGCCATTCGGCCCATCGAGTCTGCACCGACCACAATCCCACACAGGCCCTATCCCTGTAATCCCACCTATTTAACCTGTTAATACCCCTCACCTGCACATCCAGGGACAGTAAGGGGCAATTTAGCATGGCCAATCCACCTAACCTACACATCTTTGGACACTAAGGGGCAATTTAGCACGGCCAATCCACCCAACCTGCACATCTTTGGACACTAAGGGGCAATTTAGCATGGCCAATCCACCTAACCTACACATCTTTGGACACTAAGGGACAATTTAGCATGGCCAATCCACCTAACCTGCACATCTTTGGACACTAAGGGACAATTTAGCATGGCCAATCCACCTAACCTACACATCTTTGGACACTAAGGGGCAATTTAGCACGGCCAATCCACCCAACCTGCACATCTTTGGACACTAAGGGACAATTTAGCATGGCCAATCCACTTAACCTACACATCTTTGGACACTAAGGGGCAATTTAGCATGGCCAATCCACCTAACATGCACATCTTTGGACACTAAGGGGCAATTTAGCATGGCCAATCCACCTAACCTGCACATCTTTGGACACTAAGGGACAATTTAGCATGGCCAATCCACCTAACCTGCACATCTTTGGACACTAAGGGACAATTTAGCATGGCCAATCCACCTAACCTGCACATCTTTGGACACTAAGGGACAATTTAGCATGGCCAATCCACCCTAACCTACACATCTTTAGAGTGTGGGAGGAAACCGGAGCACCCGAAGGAAACCCAAGCAGACACGGGGAGAATGTGCAAACTCCACACAGACCGTGACCCGAGGCTGGAATTGAACACAGGTCATTGACGCTGTGAGGCAGCAGCGCTAACCACTGGACCACCGTGCCACCAAACAATTCCTCCAGTGATTTTCCCCCACTCACTCATTTTCCCCTATTTCCCTCCACTCACTCATTTTCCCCTATTTCCCTCCACTCACTCATTTTCCCCTATTTCCCTCCACTCACTCATTTTCCCCTATTTCCCTCCACTCCTTCACTATCCCCTCTTCATATTTCCCCCCACTCCCTCATTTGCTCCTCCTGTCTCCCTCCACTCCCTCATTTCCCCACCTCCTCCTGTTCCCTCCGCTCCCTCATTTCCCTCATGTTTCCCTCCACTCCATCATTCCCTGTCCCCTCCCTCTGGAGGGGGTGCAGAGGGGATTCACCGGGATGCTGCCTGGGATGGAGTATTCGAGCTATAAGGAGAGACTGGATGGGCTTGGATAGAAACAGAGAAACATCGAAGATAGGAGAAGGAGGAGGCCATTCGGCCCTTCGAGCCTGCTCCATCACTCATCACCATCATAGCTGATCATCCAACTCAATAGCCTAATCCTGCTTTCCCCCCATAACCTTTGACCCCATTCGCCCCCCAGTGCCCTATCCAGCCGCCTCTTGAATACATTCAATGTTTTGGCATCAACTACTTCCTGTGGGAATGAATTCCACAGGCTCACCGCTCTCTGGGTGAAGAAATGTCTCCTCAACTCCATCCTAAATGGTCTACCCTGAATCCTCAGACTGTGAGCCCCTGGTTCTGGACTCCCCCCACCATCAGGAACATCCTCCCTGCATCTACCCTGTCTAGACGTGTTAGAATTTTATAAATCTCTATGAGATTCCCCCACCTCATTCTTCTTTTTAGAACATAGAAAAGCTACAGCACAAACAGGCCCTTCGGCCCACAAGTTGCACCGAACATGTCCCTACCCTCGAGGCTTACCTATAACCCTCTATCTCACTAACCTCCATGAACCTATCCAAAAGTCTCTTAAAAGACCCTATCGAATCCACCTCCACCACCACTACCGGCAGCCGATTCCTCACACCCACCACCCTCTGAGTGAAAAACTTACCCCTAACATCTCCTCTGTACCTACTCCCCAGCACCCTAAACCTGTGGCCTCTCGTGGCAACCATTTCAGCCCTGGGTAAAAGCCTCTGAGAATCCACTCTATCAATACCCCTCAACATCTTATACACCTCTATCAGGTCACCTCTCATCCTTCGCCTCTCCAAGGAGAAAAGACCGAGCTCTCTCAACCTATCCTCATAAAGCATACCACTTAATCCCGGCAACAGATGGACTTCAACCCAGATAAATGCGTAGTGGTCCATTTTGGCAGGTCAAATGGGATGAAGGAGTACAATATAAAGGGAAAGACTCTTGGTACTGTAGAGGATCAGAAGGACCTTGGGGTCTGGGTCCATAGGACTCTAAAATCGGCCCCGCAGGTGGAGGAGGTGGTTAAGAAGGCGTATGGTGTGCTGGCCTTTATCAATCGAGGGATTGAGTTTAGGAGTCCGGGGATAATGATGCAGCTATATAAGACCCTCGTCAGACCCCACGTGGAGTACTGTGCTCAGTTCTGGTCGCCTCATTACAGGAAGGATGTGGAAAAGATTGAAAGGGTGCAGAGGAGATTTACAAGGATGTTGCCTGGATTGAGTGGCATGCCTTATGAGGATAGGCTGAGGGAGCTCGGTCTTTTCTCCTTGGAGAGACGTAGAATGAGGGAGACCTAATAGAGGTATATAAGATGTTGAGAGGCATAGATCGGGTGGACTCTCGGAGGCTTTTTCCCAGGGTGGAAATGGCTGCTACGAGAGGACACGGGTTTAAGGTGCTGGGGGGTAGGTACAGGGGAAATGTTCGGGGGAAGTTTTTCACACAGAGGGTGGTGGGCGAGTGGAATCGGCTGCCGTCAGTGGTGGTGGAGGCAAACTCAATAGGGTCTTTTAAGAGACTCCTGGATGAGTACATGGGACTTAATAGGATGGAGTGTTATGGGTAGGCCTAGAAGGTCGGGATATGTTCGGCACAACTTGTGGGGCCGAAGGGCCTGTTTTGTGCTGTAGTTTTTCTATGTTTCTATGTTTCTAACATCCTCGTAAATCTCCTCTGCGCCCGTTCTATGGCTTCCACATCCTTGCTGTAATGAGGCGATCATTTTCTTTAGAGCAGAGAAGGCTGTGGGGGGACATGATTGAGGTGTATAAGATTATGAGGGGTTTGGATAGGGTGAGTAGGGGGGCAGCTGTTCCCCTGGGTTGAGGGGCCAGTCTCGAGGTGGGCTGGGTTTTAGGGTAAGGAGCAGGAGGGGATTTGAGAAAGAAATTTCACTCAGTGGATGGTGTGAATCTGGAACGCACTGCCCGGGAAGGCCGTGGGGTCTGGAAACCTCACTACCTTTCAAAAGGATTTGGATAATCACTGGAAATGCCAGAACATCCAGGGATACAGGACATGGGATTAGCGCCACTTTAGTGGTAGAGATTGTCGGTGCGCACTCGATGGGCTGAAGGGCCTTTTCTGTGGGGTAGGAATCTATGACTCGATGACTTATTTCTCACCTCCTCCATTCCCCTCCACTCCCTCATTTCCCCTCCTCCTATTCCCCTCCACTCCCTCCCTATCCCCTCCTCCTATCTCCCTCCACTCCCTCCCTATCCCCTCCTCCTATCTCCCTCCACTCCCTCACTATCCCATCCACCTATCTCCCTCCACTCCCTCCCTATCCCATCCTCCTATCTCCCTCCATTCCCCTCCCTATCCCCTCCTCCTATCACCCTCCATTCCCTCACTATCCCATCCTCCTATTCCCCTCCACTCCCTTCCTATCCCCTCCTCTTATCTCCGTCCACTCCCTCACTATCCCCTCCTCCTATCTCCCTCCACTCCCTCACTATCCCCTCCTCCTATCTCCCTCCACTCCCTCACTATCCCATCCTCCTATTCCCCTCCACTCCCTCCCTATCCCCTCCTCTTATCTCCCTCCACTCCCTCACTATCCCCTCCTCCTATCTCCATCCACTCCCTCCCTATCCCCTCCTCCTATCTCCCTCCACTCCCTCACTATCCCCTCCTCCTATCTCCATCCACTCCCTCACTATCCCCTCCTCCTATCTCCCTCCACTCCCTCAATATCCCCTCCTCCTATCTCCCTCCACTCCCTCACTAACCCCTCCTCCTATTCCCCTCCACTCCCTCACTATCCCCTCCTCCTATTCCCCTCCACTCCCTCCCTATCCCCTCCTCCTATTCCCCTCCACTCCCTCCCTATCCCCTCCTCCTATCTTCCTCCATTCCCTCACTATCCCCTCCTCCTATTCCCCTCCACTCCCTCCCTATCCCATCCTCCTATTCCCCTCCACTCCCTCACTATCCCCTCCTCCTATCTCCGTCCACTCCCTCCCTATCCCCTCCTCCTTTTCCCCTCCACTCCCTCACTATCCCGTCCTCCTATTCCCCTCCACTCCCTCACTATCCCCTCCTCCTATCTCCCTCCACTCCCTCACTATCCCCTCCTCCTATTCCCCTCCACTCCCTCATTTCCCCTCCTCCATTCCCCTCCACTCCCTCATTTCCCCTACTCCATTCCCCTCCACTCCTTCCCTATCCCATCCTTCTATTCCCCTCCACTCCCTCACTATCCCTTCCTCCTATTTCCCTCCACTCCCTCCCTATCCCCTCCTCCTATCTCCCTCCACTCCCTCACTATCCCCTCCTCCTATCTCCCTCCACTCCCTCCCTATCCCATCCTCCTATTCCCCTCCACTCTCTCACTATCCCCTCCTACTATCCCCCTCCACTCCCTCACTATCCCCTCCTCCTATCTCCCTCCACTCCCTCACTATCCCCTCCTCCTATCTCCCTCCACTCCCTCCCTATCCCATCCTCCTATTCCCCTCCACTTCCTCCCTATCCCATCCTCCTATCTCCCTCCACTCCCTCCCTATCCCATCCTCCTATTCCCCTCCACTTCCTCCCTATCCCCTCCTCCTATCTCCCTCCACTCCCTCACTATCCCCTCCTCCTATCTCCGTCCACTCCCTCCCTATCCCGTCCTCCTATTTCCCTCCACTCCCTCCCTATCCCATCCTCCTATCCCCCTCCACTCTCTCACTATCCCCTCCACCTATCCCCCTCCACTCTCTCACTATCCCCTCCACCTATCCCCCTCCACTCACTCACTATCCCCTCCTCCTATCCCCCTCCACTCCCTCACTATCCCCTCCTCCTATCCCCCTCCACTCACTCACTATCCCCTCCTCCTATCCCCCTCCACTCTCTCACTATCCCCTCCTCCTATCCCCCTCCACTCCCTCACTTTCCCACTCGCCCTGTTGTCAAGGAGCTTGAATTAGATAGAGGTATTAAAATTCGATAAAAGATGATTGATAGGGGTGGTGGTCGATGGAAAATTTTCGGACTGGAGGCAGGTTGCTAGCGGAGTGCCACAGGGATCGGTGCTTGGTCCTCTGCTCTTTGTGATTTTTATTAATGACTTAGAGGAGGGGGCTGAAGGGTGGATCAGTAAATTTGCTGATGACACCAAGATTGGTGGAGCAGTGGATGAGGTGGAGGGCTGTTGTAGGCTGCAAAGAGACATAGATAGGATGCAAAGCTGGGCTGAAAAATGGCAGATGGAGTTTAACCCTGATAAATGTGAGGTGATTCATTTTGGTAGGACTAATTTAAATGTGGATTACAGGGTCAAAGGTAGCGTTCTGAAGACTGTGGAGGAACAGAGAGATCTTGGGGTCCATATCCACAGATCTCTAAAGTTTGCCACTCAAGTGGATAGAGCTGTGAAGAAGGCCTATAGTGTGTTAGCTTTTATTAACAGGGGGTTGGAGTTTAAGAGCCGTGGGGTTATGCTGCAACTGTACAGGACCTTGGTGAGACCACATTTGGAATATTGTGTGCAGTTCTGGTCACCTCACTATAAGAAGGATGTGGAAGCGCTGGAAAGAGTGCAGAGGAGATTTACCAGGATGCTGCCTGGTTTGGAGGGTGGGTCTTATGAGGAAAGGGTGAGGGAGCTCGGGCTGTTCTCTCTGGAGCGGAGGAGGCTGAGGGGAGACTTAATAGAGGTTTATAAAATGATGAAGGGGATAGATAGAGTGAACGTTCAAAGACTATTTCCTCGGGTGGATGGAGCTATTACAAGGGGGCATAACTATAGGGTTCATGGTGGGAGATATAGGAAGGATATCAGAGGTAGGTTCTTTACGCAGAGAGTGGTTGGGTGTGGAATGGACTGCCTGCAGTGATAGTGGAGTCAGACACTTTAGGAACATTTAAGCGGTTATTGGATAGGCACATGGAGCACACCAGGATGATAGGGAGTGGGATAGCTTGATCTTGGTTTCAGATAAAGCTCGGCACAACGTCGTGGGCCGAAGGGCCTGTTCTGATCTGGACTGTTCTATGTTCTATGATTGATAAAGATCCAGTGGCTTTGATGGCTTTTTTTTTGATATGTGACTGAGCTTAGAAGCAGAGTTTTTTATTATTCATGTGTGGAACATGGGCGTCGCTGGCCGGGCCACCATTTATCCCTAGTTACCCTTGGAGGGCAGTTGAGAGTCAACCACATTGCTGTGGCTCTGGAGTCACATGTAGGCCAGACCGGGGTAAGGACAGCAGATTTCCTTCCCTAAAGGGACATGAGTGAACCAGATGGGTTTTTTCGACAATCGGTCATCATTAGATTCTCAATTCCAGATTTTTTTTACTGAATTCAAATTCCACCAGCTGCCGTGGCGGGATTCGAACCCGGGTCCCCAGAACATTAGCTGAGTTTCTGGATTAATAGTCTGGTGATAATACCACTAGGCCATCCCTTGGTGATTGGACAGATATTGACATGAAGTGAAGTGGGGAACAACAGGGTTTAGAATTGTAGCCATTCAGTTATTACTATTAAAGTGGAAACTTAAGAATGCATGTTACACTTCCATGCAAAAAGCATGACTTTTTAGATAGGAGGAGATCAAATGGGATAAAATGGCATATCAGTGGTGGCAAGACTAGCTCATACTGGAACCTTTTCTGTGCTCTCTCCAAAACCTCCACTACCAGAAGGACGTGAAGGTTTTGGAGGGAGTGCAAAAAAGATTTAGCTGGATGCTGCCTGGTGTGGAGGGTATTAGCTATGAGGAGAGGTTGAATAAGCTGGGATTGTTCTCCTTGGAAAGATGGAGGCTGAGGGGCAACCTGATAGAAGATTATAAAATTATGAGGGGTATGGATAGGGTGAACAGTTGGAAGCTTTTTCCCAGCTCAGAAATCACAATTACAAGGGGGCACAAGTTTGATTTGATTTATTATTGTCACCTGTATACAGTGAAAAATATTGTTTCTTGCGCGCTATACAAAGCATACCATTCATAGAGAAGGAAAGGAGAGAGTGCAGAATGTAGTGTTACAGTCATAGCTAGGGTGTAGAGAAAGATCAACTTAGTGCGAGGTCGGTCCATTCAAAAGTCTGACAGCAGCAGGGAAGAAGCTGTTCTTGAGTCGGTCGGTACGTGACCTCAGACTTTTGTACCTTTTTCCCGACAGAAGAAGAGAGAATGTCCGGGGTGCGTTGGGGGGGTCCTTAATTATGCCGGCTGCTTTTCCCCGAGGCAGCAGGAAGTGTAGACAGAGTCAATGGATGGGAGGCTGGTTTGCGTGATGGATTGGGCTTCATTCACGACCTTTTGTAGCTTATTGCGGTGTTGTACCTCTTAATTCTCCAGTTTCGACCAGTTTGCTTACTCCAAGGTTTCACCCCGGGGTGCCCTTATTTGCAAGATGGACAAAGGACAAACACAAATAAAGGTTCAACAAGTTTATTAATAATAACACTATTAACTCTTAAATTACCCACAGAAAACAAGAGGATACCCCAGATTCAGGGATACTATCCGCAAAGATGGTTTGGTTAAACTGCCGGCCCGATTCTCCGAGTCCCTCTGGTCTGTCGTCTCGAAGGTGAGTCTCGATGGCAGCTTCTTCCTTCTTTCCTTCTCTGGTCAAGTCTTCCGAATGGTCAAGGTCGCCTCCCTCGTCGGGTCTTCGCCGCTGGTGTGTCTCAAATGTGTACCTTTATCCCCCTGCCTGCTTGCCTTTCCAGAAACTTCTCTGGCTTCCGGCCAGTGAGGCCCCAGGAGGGGGGTTCCAGTACCCAGTGGGTTTCTTTATGTTTGCCTGACAGGACACCAGGGTCCACCCCCCAGGTGTCCATCTCCATGCTGTTGCTTACGTGTAACCTGTTGCCAGATTAGGTAACTGCAGGAATCCTCGGTGACAGAAAGTCTGTTCCGATCTGGGATTCTAACAATAGGCCGGTGCTTGTCAATGGGGCGAGATGATCTCCTGCTAGGTATCAGTAGAGTGTAACGATCTTTGATGGGTGGTTGATGGGTCAGGCGCAGACATGTTTGTGTCTTTGGACAATTGGCCTACCCGAGGTTTGACTGTGTTTGATTTTAAAATGCCCAATTCTTTATATATATATTTATTTATATATAAATGATTTGGAAGAAGGTGTAACTGGTGTTATCAGCAAGTTTGCGGATGACACGAAGATGGCTGGACTTGCGGATTGCGATGAACATTGTCGGACAATACAGCAGGATATGGATAGGCTGGAAAATTGGGCGGAGAAATGGCAGATGGAGTTTAATCCGGATAAATGCGAAGTGATGCATTTTGGAAGAACTAATGAAGGGAGGAGTTATACAATAAATGGCAGAGCCATCAAGAGTAGAGAAACACAGAGGGACCGAGGTGTGCAAGTCCACAAATCCTTGAAGGTGGCAGCACAGGTGGAGAAGGTGGTGAAGAAGGCATATGGTATGCTTGCCTTTATAGGACGGGGTATGGAGTATAAAAGCTGGAGTCTGATAATGCAGCTGTACAGACCGCTGGTTAGGCCACATTTGGAACACTGCGTCCAGTTCTGGTCGCCGCACTACCAGAAGGACGTGGAGGCGTTAGAGAGAGTGCAGAGAAGGTTTACCAGGATGTTGCCTGGTATGGAGGGTCTTAGCTATGAGGAGAGATTGGGTAAACTGGGCTTGTTCTCCCTGGAAAGACGGAGAATGAGGGGAGACCTAATAGAGGTGTACAAAATTATGAAGGGTATAGATAGGGTGAACGGTGGGAAGCTTTTTCCCAGGTCGGAGGTGACGATCACGAGGGGCCACGGGCTCAAGGTGAGAGGGGCGAAGTATAGCTCAGATATTAGAGGGATGTTTTTTACACAGAGAGTGGTGGGGGCCTGGAATGCGCTGCCAAGTAGGGTGGTGGAGGCAGGCACGCTGACATCGTTTAAGACTTACCTGGATAGTCACATGAGCAGCCTGGGAATGGAGGGATACAAACGATTGGTCTAGTTGGACCAAGGAGCGGCACAGGCTTGGAGGGCCGAAGGGCCTGTTTCCTGTGCTGTACTGTTCTTTGTTCTTTGTTCTTTAATTTAGGATATCCAATTTAATCAGCCTTAAAACTAGGCCCTGATTATATTACCACAGCGGTCTTGGGCAGAGCAGGAGTAAGTTCAAGGTTAGTGGAGAAAGGTACAGTGGAGATGACACGGTGGACAGAGTACCCTTCGTCGTCCAGTACTTCCCCGGAGCGGAGAAGCTACGGCATCCCCTCCAGAGCCTTCAACATGTCATTGATGAAGACGAACATCTCACCAAGACCATCCCCACACCCCCACTTCTTGCCTTCAAACAACCGCGCAACCTCAAACAGACCATTGTCCGCAGCAAACTACCCAGCCTTCAGGAGAACAGTGACCACGACACCACACAACCCTGCCACAGCAACCTCTGCAAGACGTGCCGGATCATCGACACAGATGCCATCATCTCACCTGAGAACACCATCCACCAGGTACACGGTACATACTCTTGCAACTCGGCCAACGTTGTCTACCTGATACGCTGCAGGAAAGGATGTCCCGAGGCATAAGAACATAAGAACATAAGAACATAAGAAATAGGAGCAGGAGTAGGCCATCTAGCCCCTCGAGCCTGCCCCGCCATTCAATAAGATCATGGCTGATCTGAAGTGGATCAGTTCCACTTACCCGCCTGATCCCCATAACCCCTAATTCCCTTACCGATCAGGAATCCATCCATCCGCGCTTTAAACATATTCAGCGAGGTAGCCTCCACCACCTCAGTGGGCAGAGAATTCCAGAGATTCACCACCCTCTGGGAGAAGAAGTTCCTCCTCAACTCTGTCTTAAACCGACCCCCCTTTATTTTGAGGCTGTGTCCTCTAGTTTTAACTTCCTTACTAAGTGGAAAGAATCTCTCCGCCTCCACCCTATCCAGCCCCCGCATTATCTTATAAGTCTCCATAAGATCCCCCCTCATCCTTCTAAACTCCAACGAGTACAAACCCAATCTCCTCAGCCTCTCCTCATAATCCAAACCCCTCATCTCCGGTATCAACCTGGTGAACCTTCTCTGCACTCCCTCCAATGCCAATATATCCTTCCTCATATAAGGGGACCAATACTGCACACAGTATTCCAGCTGCGGCCTCACCAATGCCCTGTACAGGTGCATCAAGACATCCCTGCTTTTATATTCTATCCCCCTCGCAATATAGGCCAACATCCCATTTGCCTTCTTGATCACCTGTTGTACCTGCAGACTGGGCTTTTGCGTCTCATGCACAAGGACCTCCAGGTCCCTTTGCACGGTAGCATGTTTTAATTTGTTTCCATTGAGATAGTAATCCCATTTGTTATTATTTCCTCCAAAGTGTATAACCTCGCATTTCTCAACGTTATACTCCATTTGCCATATCCTCGCCCACTCACTCAGCCTGTCCAAATCTCTCTGCAGATCTTCTCCGTCCTCCACACGATTCACTTTTCCACTTATCTTTGTGTCGTCTGCAAACTTCGTTACCCTACACTCCGTCCCCTCCTCCAGATCATCTATATAAATGGTAAATAGTTGCGGCCCGAGTACCGATCCCTGCGGCACGCCACTAGTTACCTTCCTCCAACCGGAAAAACACCCATTTATTCCGACTCTTTGCTTCCTGTCGGATAGCCAGTCCCCAATCCACTTTAACACACTACCCCCAACTCCGTGTGCCCTAATCTTCTTCAGCAGCCTTTTATGGGGCACCTTATCAAACGCCTTTTGGAAATCCAAAAACACCACATCCACCGGTTCTCCTCCATCAACCGCCCTAGTCACATCCTCATAAAAATCCAACATGTTCGTCAAGCACGACTTTCCCCTCATGAATCCATGCTGCGTCTGATTGATCGAACCATTTCTATCCAGATGCCCTGCTATCTCCTCTTTAATAATGGATTCCAGCATTTTCCCTACTACAGACGTTAAGCTGTACATTGTTAAGCATGGTACATTGGGGAGACCATGCAGACGCTACGACAGCGGATGAATGAACACCGCTCGACAATCACCAGGCAAGAGTGTTCTCTTCCTGTGGGGGAACACTTCAGCGGTCACGGGCATTCGGCCTCTGATCTTCGGGTAAGCGTTCTCCAAGGCGGCCTTCACGACACACGACAGCGCAGAGTCGCTGAGCAGAGACTGATAGCCAAGTTCCGCACACATGAGGACGGCCTCAACCGGGATCTTGGGTTCATGTCACACTATCTGTAACCCCCACGACTTGCTTGGGCTTGCAAAATCTCACTAACTGTCCTGGCTGGAGACAATACACATTTCGTTAACCTGTGCTTAACCCTCTCTCCACTCACATTGTCTGTACCTTTAAGACTTGATTACCTGTAAAGACTCGCATTCCAAGCATTATTTTGTAAATTGAGTTTGTGTCTTTGTATGCCCCATTTGTGAACTGAAATCCCACTTACCTGACGAAGGAGCAGCGCTCCGAAAGCTTTTGCTACCAAATAAACCTGTTGGACTTTAACCTGGTGTTGTTAAACTTCTTACTGTGTTTACCCCAGTCCAACGCCCGCATCTCCACATTGAAGGTTTTTACACAGAGGGTGGTGGGGGCCTGGAATGCGCTGCCAAGTGAGGCGGTTGAGGCTAAATGTTAGTGACATTTAAGACTTATCTGGATAGGCACATGAACAGATGGGGAATAGAGGGATACAGGCAGTCGGTCTAGATAGGACAGCATGATCAGCGCAGACTTGGAGGGCCAAAGGGCCTGTTCCATTGCTGTACTGTTCTTTGTTCACAGCTGGCCAAGGTGGTTAAGAAAGCATCTGGCTTCTTGCCTTCTTTAGCCAGGGTATTGAGTACAAGAGTTGGGAAATCATGTTGCAGTGATATAAAACCTTGGTGAGGCCGCATTTGGAGTATCGCGTGCAGTTCTGGTCACCGCACTACCAGAAGGATGTGGAAGCTTTGGAGAGAGTGCAAAGAAGGTTCACCAGGACGTTGCCTGGTCCCGAGGGTGTCGGCTATGAGGAGAGATTGAATAAATTAGGATTGTTCTCACTGGAAAGACGGAGGCTGAGGGGAGACCGGATAGAGGTCGACAAAATGATGAGAGGCACAGACAGGGTGGATAGTCGGAGCTATTTCCCAGGGTGGAAGTGTCAGTTACAACGGGGCACAGGATCAAGGTGAGAGGGGTAAAAGTTTAAGGGAGATGTGCGGGAGGACATGTGATCAGCGCAGGCTTGGAGGACTGAAGGGCCTGTTCCTGTGCTGTACTGCTCTTTGTTCTTTGGAGTGAGAGACAGAACCCTTAAGAGTATTGATAGGCAAAGGGATCTGGGTGTACAGGTACACAGATCACTGAAAGTGGCAATGCAGGTGGAGAAGGTAGTCAAGAAGGCATACGGCATGCTTGCCTTCATCGGCCGGGGCATTGAGTTTAAAGATTGGCAAGTCATGTTGCAGCTTTATAGAACCTTAGTTAGGCAGCACTTGGAATAAAGTCTTCAATTCTGGTTGCCACACTACTGGAAGGATGGCAAGGCTTTGGAGAGGGTACGGAAAAGATTTACCAGGATGTTGCCTGGTATGGAGGGCATTAGCTATGAGGAGAGGTTGGAGAAACTTGGTTTGTTCTCACTGGAGCGACGGAGGTTGAGGGGCGACCTGATAGAAGTCTACAAGATTATGAGGGGCATGGACAGAGTGGATAGTCAGAAGCTTTTTCCCCAGGGTGGAAGAGTCAATTACTAGGGGGGCACAGGTTTAAGGTGCGAGGGGCAAGGTTTAAAGGAGATATACGAGGCAAGTTTTTTACACAGAGGGTGGTGGGTGCCTGGAACTCGCTGCCGGGGGAGGGAGTGGAAGCAGATACGGTAGTGAGTTTTAAGGGGCGTCTGGACAAATACATGAATAGGATGGGAATAGAGGGATATGGTCCCCGGAAGGGTAGGGGGTTTTAGTTCGGTCGGGGCAGCATGGTTGGTGCAGGCTTGGAGGGCCGAAGGGCCTGTTCCTGTGCTGTAATTTTCTTTGTTCTTTGTCCTGACAAACTACTCACGTCATAGCCCCACCCCGTTCTCAGAAGTTCTCCTGAAGGCAGGCTTCTAGGCTGAGAAACTGCCACATGTCTTTAAACCTCGAAGATTCGACGCTGAACTCAAAGGTGGTTTCCTCCAATAGAGAAATAAATCGTGTGTGGTCGCTATTTGGCACGTAAAGCTAAACCTTATGGGATGTTTTATTGCGGGGGGGCACATTAGTCAGAGAGTCACAGAGGTTTACAGCATGGAAACAGGCCCTTCGGCCCAACTTGTCCATGCCGCCCAGTTATAACCACTAAGCTAGTTTCAATTGGGTGGCACGGTAGCACAGTGGTTAGCACTGCTGCTTCACAGCGCCAGGGACCCAGGTTCGATTCCTGGCTCGGGTCACTGTCTGTGTGGAGTTTGCACATTCTCCTCGTGTCTGCGTGGGTTTCGTCCGGGTGCTCCGGTTTCCTCCCACAGTCTGAAAGACGTGCTGGTTAGGGTGCATTGACCCAAACAGGCGCCAGACTGTGGCGACTAGGGGAATTTCACAGTAACTTCATTGCAGTGTTAATGTGAGCCTTCCTTGTGACTAATAAATAAACTTTAATTGCCCGCGTTTGGCCCATATCTCTCTGTACCCATCGTACCCATGTAACTGTCTAAATGCTTTTCAAAAGGCAAAATTGTACCCGCCTCTACTACTACCTCTGGCAGCTCGTTCCAGACACTCACCACCCTCTGTGTGAAAGAAATTGTCCCTCTGGACACTTTTGTATCTCTCCCCTCTCACCTTAAACCTATGCCCTCTAGTTTTAGACTCCCCTACCTTTGGGAAAAGATGTTGACTATCTAGCTGATCTGTGCCCCTCATTATTTTATAGACCTCTATAAGATCACCCCTCAGCCTCCTACGCTCCAGAGAAAAAAGTCCCAGTCTATCCAGCCTCTCCTAATAACTCAAACCATCAAGTCCCGGTAGCATCATAGAAATCATAGAAACCCTACAGTACAGAAAGAGGCCATTCGGCCCATCGAGTCTGCACCGACCACAATCCCACCCAGGCCCTACCCCCATATCCCTTCATATTTTAGCCACTAATCCCTCTAACCTACGCATCTCAGGATACTAAGGGGCAATTTTAGCATGGCCAATCAACCTAACCCTAGTAAATCTTTTCTGCACTCTTTCTAGTTTAATAATATCCTTTCTATAATAGGGTGACCAGAACTGTACACAGTATTCCAAGTGTGGCCTTACCAATGTCTTGTACAACTTCAACAAGACGTCCCAACTCCTGTATTCAATGTTCTGACCGATGAAACCAAGCATGCCGAATGCCTTCTGCACCACTCTGTCCACCTGTGACTGCGTTTGGCCCATATCCCTGTCTACCCATCTTACCCATGTCAAGGTCTATATGCTTCTTAAGCATTTTAAACAATAGTTGGGATGTCTTGTCGAAGTTGTACAAGACATTGGTAAGGCCACACTTGGAATACTGTGTACAGTTCTGGTCACCCTATTATAGAAAGGATATTATTAAACTAGAAAGAGTGCAGAAAAGATTTACTAGGATGCTACCGGGACTTGATGGTTTGAGTTATAAGGAGAGGCTGGATAGACTGGGACTTTTTTCTCTGGAGCGTAGGAGGCTGAGGGGTGATCTTATAGAGGTCTATAAAATAATGAGGGGCACAGATCAGCTGGATAGTCAATATCTTTTCCCAAAGGTAGGGGAGTCTAAAACTAGAGGGCATAGGTTCAAGGTGAGAGGGGAGAGATACAAAAGTGTCCAGAGGGGCAATTTTTTCACACAGAGGGTGGTGAGTGTCTGGAACGAGCTGCCAGAGGCAGTAGTAGAGGCGGGTACAATTTTGTCTTTTAAAAAGCGTTTAGACAGTTACATGGGTACGATGGGTATAGAGGGATATGGGCCAAACGCGGGCATTTGGGACTAGCTTAGGGGTTTAAAAAAAAGGGCGGCATGGACAAGTTGGGCCGAAGGGCCTGTTTCCGTGCTGTAAACCTCTATGACCCTAAAAGACAAAATTGTACCCGTCTCTATTACTGCCTCTGGCAGCTCATTCCAGACAAAAATAATGAGAGACACACATTGCACAAGGTGGGATAGTGCGTGCGTGATTTAAAATCAAGTGACTACAACATGGAGTTAGATATGATTCTGGAGAGTTGTAAAAAATGACTAAAGCTAAACTGATTCTGATTTGATTTGATTTATTATTGTCACATGTATTAACATACAGTGAAAAGTATTGTTTCTTGCACGCTATACAGACAAAGCATACCGTTCATAGAGAAGGAAAGGAGAGAGTGCAGAATGTAGTGTTAGTCACAGCTAGGGTGTAGAGAAAGATCAACTTAATGCGAGGTAGGTCCATTCAAAAGTCTGACAGCAGCAGGGAAGAAGCTGTTCTTGAGTCGGTTGGTACGTGACCTCAGACTTTTGTATCTTTTTCCCGAAGAAGATGGAAGAGAGAATGTCCGGGGTGCGTGGGGTCCTTAATTATGCTGGCTGCTTTTCCCCAAGGCAGCGGGAAGTGTAGACAGAGTCAATGGATGGGAGGCTGGTTTGCGTGATGGATTGGGCTACATTCACGACCTTTTGTAATTTCTTGCGGTCTTGGGCAGAACAGGAGCCATACCAAGCTGTGATACAACCAGAAAGAATGCTTCCTATGGTGCATCTGTAAAGGTTCGTGAGAATTGGAGCTGACATGCCAAATTTCCTTAGTCTTCTGAGAAAGTAGAGGCGTTGGTGGGGCTTTCTTAACTATAGTGTCGGCATGGAGGGACCAGGACAGGTTGTTGGTGATCTGGATACCTAAAAACATGAAGAGAGTGAGAAAAATGAGTGCTTTTCAAAAGGACATAGAAACATAGCCCAGATGTGATTCTCGCCAGTAGGGGGATGGGCGGAGCCAGTGCTTGCGGCAGAAGGTGTAACTGGTGTTATCAGCACGTTTGCGGATGACACGAAGGTGGCTGGACTTGCGGATAGCGAAGAGCATTGTTGGGCAATACAGCAGGATATAGATAGGCAGGAAAATTGGGCGGGGAGGTGGCAGACAGAATTTAATCCAGATAAATGCGAAGTGATGCATTTTGGAAGAACTAATGTCGGGAGGAGTTATACAATAAATGGCAGAGTCATCAAGAGTAGAGAAACACAGAGGGACCTAGGTGTGCAAGTCCACAAATCCTTGAAGGTGGCAACACAGGTGGAGAAGGTGGTGAAGAAGGCATATGGTATACTTGCCTTTATAGGACGGGGTATAGAGTATAAAAGCTGGAGTCTGATGATGCAGCTGTATAGAACGCTGGTTAGGCCACATTTGGAGTACTGCATCCAGTTCTGGTCGCCGCACTACCAGAAGGACGTGGAGGCTTTGGAGAGAGTACAGAGAAGGTTTACCAGGATGTTGCCTGATATGGAGGGTCTTAGCTATGAGGAGAGATTGGGTAAACTGGGCTTGTTCTCCCTGGAAAGACGGAGAATGAGGGGAGACCTAATAGAGGTGTACAAGATTATGAAGGGTATAGATAGGGTGAACAGTGGGAAGCTTTTCCCCAGATCAGAAGTGACGTTCACGAGGGGTCACGGGCTCAAGCTGAGAGGGGCGAAGTATAACTCAGATATTAGAGAGATGTTTTTTTTACACAGAGGGTGGTGGGGGCCTGGAATGCGCTGCCAAGTAGGGTGGTGGAGGCAGGCACGCTGACATCGTTTAAGACTTACCTGGATAGTCACATGAGCAGCCTGGGAATGGAGGGATACAAACGATTGGTCTAGTTGGACCAATGAGTGGCACAGGCTTGGAGGGCCGAAGGGCCTGTTTCCTGTGCTGTACTGTTCTTTGTTCTAAGACAGAAGCTGAGCTCTAGGGGGCACCATTGCGCAGGTGCCCCCATTTCCCAGTGCACTGGGAGAGCTCCTCATTGCCCCACCCCTTCACCGATTACCCCCCTTGCAGACTTCCATCCGTCCCCCTAAAAGCCGCCCCAGACCCACCCCGATTGCCGTCCCGGACATCGCTCCTCTCCCCGTCCCCCTTCAATTGCTGTCCTCACCGATCAACCCCTCTGCAGAGTTCCCCTTTCGTCCTCCCCCTAGGGACATCCCCCACCCCCTCAGCCTTCCCCCGTCATGGTCCCCTCAGGCCCCACCCCGTTGGAACTGCCCCTGTCACTGCCAGGGTGCCAGGCTGGCAGTGCCGTGTCAGCACTGCCCAATGGGCACGGCCCAGCTTTGCCCTGCCTGACCACCCGGGTGGGGAGGAGGCCTCGATGTGCTCCGGTCCCACTGGCCAAGCGGTTGCATCTGATCCCAGTTGGTGGGGACCAGAGGTGACCCTCGCCATCGACCTTGATTGGCAAGACGGTAAGTACACATAAGCCAGATGATAGCGTCCAGGACTCACTAATCACATGCCCTTTCTGGGTCTGAAGCTGGTTGCACCAGTGAGAGAGGCAAAATATTCTCTGCACTCCCTCGAGAGCAAGAACATCCTTCCTCAGAAAAGGAGACCAAAACTGCACACAGTACTCCAGGTGTGGCCTCACCAAGGCCCTGTATAATCGCAACAATGATGTGGAGGTGCCGGCGTTGGACTTGGGTAAACACAGTAAGGAGTCTAACAACACCAGGTTAAAGTCCAACAGGTTTATTTGGCAGCAAATACCATTAGCTTTCGGAGCGCTGCTCCTTCGTCAGATGGAGTGGAAATCTGCTCTCAAACAGGGCACAGAGACACAAAATCAAGTTACAGAATACTGATTAGAATGCGAATCACTACAGCCAGCCAAGTCTTAAAGATACAGACAATGTGAGTGGAGGGAGCATTAAACACAGGTTAAAGAGATTGTCTCCAGACAGGACAGCCAGTGAGGTTCTGCAAGTCCAGCAGGCAAGCTGTGGGGGTTACCGATAGTGTGACATAAACCCAACATCCCGGTCGAGGCCGTCCTCATGTGTGCGGAACTTGGCTATCAGTTTCTGCTCAGCGACTCTGCGCTGTCGTGTGTCGTGAAGCCGAGTTCCGCACACATGAGGACGGCCTAAACCGGGATGTTGGATTTATGTCACATTATCAGTAACCCCCACAGCTTGCCTGCTGGACTTGCAGAATCTCACTGGCTGTCCTGTCTGGAGACAATACACATCTCTTTAACCTGTGTTTAATGCTCCCTCCACTCACATTGTCTGTACCTTTAAGACCTGGCTGGCTGTAGTGATTCGCATTCTAATCAGTATTCTGTAACTTGATTTTGTGTCTCTGTGCCCTGTTTGAGGTAGTCCTGATGTGGAGATGCCGGCGTTGGACTGGGGTAAACACAGTAAGAAGTTTAACAACACCAGGTTAAAGTCCAACAGGTTTATTTGGTAGCAAAAGCCACACAAGCTTTCGGAGCTGCAAGCCCCTTCTTCAGGTGAGTGGGAATTCTGTTCACAAACAGAGCATATAAAGACACAAACTCAATTTACATGAATAATGGTTGGAATGCGAATACTTACAACTAATCAAGTCTTTAAGAAACAAAACAATGTGAGTGGAGAGAGCATCAAGACAGGCTAAAGAGATGTGTATTGTCTCGCCAGTGAAACTCTGTGGGGGTTACAAATAGTGTGACATGAACCCAATATCCCGGTTGAGGCCATCCTCATGTGTGCGGAACTTGGCTATCAGTTTCTGCTCAGCGACTCTGCGCTGTCGTGTGTCGCGAAGGCCGCCTTGGAGAACGCTTACCCGAATATCAGAGGCCGAATGCCCGTGACCGCTGAATTGTCTGGAGACAATACACATCTTTTTAGCCTGTCTTGATGCTCTCTCCACTCACATTGTTTTGTTTCTTAAAGACTTGATTAGTTGTAAGTATTTGCATTCCAACCATTATTCTTGTAAATTGAGTTTGTGTCTTTATATGCTCTGTTTGTGAACAGAATTCCCACTCACCTGAAGAAGGGGTTTGCAGCTCCGAAAGCTTGTGTGGCTTTTGCTACCAAATAAACCTGTTGGACTTTAACCTGGTGTTGTTAAACTTCTTACCCTGTTTGAGAGCAGATTTCCACTCCATCTGACGAAGGAGCTGTGCTCCGAAAGCTAATGGTATTTGCTCCCAAATAAACCTGTTGGACTTTAACCTGGTGTTGTTAAACTTCTTACCCTGTTTGAGAGCAGATTTCCACTCCATCTGACGAAGGAGCTGTGCTCCGAAAGCTAATGGTATTTGCTCCCAAATAAACCTGTTGGACTTTAACCTGGTGTTGTTGGACTCCTTACTGTAATTGCAACAACACATCCCAGCTCCTGTACTCGAAACCTCTCGCAATGAAGGCCAACATACAATTTGCCTTCTTTACCGCCTGCATGATTGAACATGGGAGAGAATAAGCAGACAGGGAAAAATTGGGAAGCAGGAAGTTCACAATGGCAGGAAGGGAAAAGGAGAGAGAGAGAGACGGAGAGAGAATTTCAGCTTAACAAAAACATGGTGTCAGCAGTGACTGCACCAGAGTGTGTTTCTGGGACTGAGTGATAAAGGGTCAGAACTGGAGGCTTACTGACAGAAGGTTTTAAATGCAAGGATATCAGGACAGACTTATGCTGAATTTGAAAAGATTAAACAGAGGTCTTTGTTTAACAGTCTGTGTTTAATTCCTCCTTTTTCCCTCCACTGCCTCATTCCCCTCCTATTCCCCTCAGTTCCCTCAAAGTCCTCCTGTTGCCCTCATTTTGTAAGCATCCCGACAGTGCAGAAGGAGGCCATTCGGCCCATCGAGTCTGTACCGACCACAATCCCACCCAGGCCCTGTTCCTGTAACCCCACACATTTACCCAAGCTAGTCCCCCTGACACTAAGGGTCACTTTACCATGGCCAATGCACCCTAACCAGCACGTCTTTCAGACTGTGGGAGGAAACCGGAGGAAACCCACGCAGACACGGGGAGAACGTGCAGACTCTGCACAGACAGTGACCCAAGCCGGGAATCGAACCCGGGTCCCTGGCGCTGTGAGGCAGCAGAAATCATAGAAACCCTACAGTGCAGAAGGAAGCCATTCGGCCCATCGAGTCTGCACCGACCACAATCCCACCCAGGCCCTACCCCCACATATTTACCCACTAATCCCTCTAACCTACACATTTTAGGATTCTAAGCGGCAATTTTTAACCTGGCCAATCAACCTAACCCGCACATCTTTGGACTGTGGGAGGAAACCGGAGCACCCGGAGGAAACCCACGCAGACACGAGGAGAATGTGCAAACTCCACACAGACAGTGACCCGAGCCGGGAATCGAACCCGGGTCCCTGGCGCTGTGAGGCAGCAGTGTTAACCCACTGCGCCACCGTGTCACCCTTTTCCCTCCTATTTCCTTCCACTCCCCTCAATTCCCTCCTATTTCCCTCCACTCCCTATCTGGCCTGTGCCCATTTTGCCTGTGAGGGATGTGCGCATGCGCCCTCCATGCCCTGTTACCGGGCAGATTAGCGGCACCCGGAGACGGCGAGGAGGAGGCGGAGCAGCGGCGGCGGCAGTGCCAGTGCGCGTGCGCGGAGGCCTAGCGACGGGGCGCGGAGCCTGAGGCTGGAGTAGGAGCGAGAGCCGGCTGGGGATGGGTGAGAGCAGAGCAGAGCGGAGCGGAGGGGGCAGGGCAGGGCGGAGCGGAGCGGGGGGAATTGGGGATCGGAGTGAGGGGGGATGGGGAGCAGGGTGGTGGAGGAGCGGGTGAGGGACACAGAGACACACGCGCGCACAGAGCTCAGGGCGGAGTGACAGCGAGAAACACTCTGTCTCTCACACACACACTGTGACGTAAGCGGCACGGTGGCACAGCGGGTTCGCGCTGCTGCCTCACACACACAGCGCCAGCGACCCGGGTTCGACTCCCGGCTCGGGTCCACTGTCTCCCCCCAATGTCTGTTAGGTGGATTGGCTATGCTAAGTTGCCCCTTCGTGTCAGGGGGATATTAACTGGGGCAAACGTGTGGGGGGGTCACGGGTGGGATTGTGGGGTCGGTACAGACTGGATGGACCGAATGGCCTCCCTCTGCACTGTCGGGATTCTATAAGGAGACACGAGATCCCCCATCACCGCAAACTTGGGATAATGGAATGTCCGAGTTTCGGGTCTCTGTCCTGTGCACATTCTCCCCGTGTCTGCGTGGGTTTCCTCTTAGAAATCACAGAATCCCTACAGCACAGGAAGAGGCCATTCGGCCCATCGACTCTGCACCGACCACAGGCCCTACCCCCATACCCCTACATATTTACCCGCTAATCCCTCTAACCGATGCATCCCAGGGCAATTTTTAGCACGGCCAATCAACCTAACCCGCACATCTTTGGACTGTGGGAGGAAACCGGAGCACCCGGAGGAAACCCACGCAGACACGGGGAGAATGTGCAAACTCCACACAGACAGTGACCCGAGCCGGGAATCGAACCCAGGTCCCTGGAGCTGTGAAGTGCTCACCCACTGTGCTTCCGTGCCGCCCAAGTCTCCCAGTCTGAAAGGGTGCATTGGGCCGTGCTAAATTCTCCCTCAGTGTAACCCGAACAGGCGCCAGAGTGTGGCCACTAGGGGATTCTCACAGTAACTTCATTGCAGTGTTAATTGTGACACTAATAAATAAACCTTTAAGATGTGAGGCTTAGGTGGACTGTGTTGATTTGATTTATTATTGTCACATGTATTGAGATAGAGTGAAAAGTATTGTTTCTGGCGCGCTATACAGACAAAGCATACTGTTCATGGAGTACATAGGGGAGAAGGATTTGATTTATTATTGTCACATGTATTCGGATACAGTGAAAAGTATTGTTTCTTGCGTGCTGTACAGACAAAGCATACTGTTCATAGAGTACATGGGGAGAAGGATTTGATTTGGCACATGTATTGGGATACAGTAAAAAGTATTGTTTCTTGCGCGCTATACAGACTGTTCATCGAGTACATAGGATTTGATTTGATTTATTGTACTCCCAACGAGCTTAGAAGGATGAGGGGGGATCTTATTAAGTTTATTAATCAGTCACAAGTAAGGCTTACATTAGCACTGCAATGAAGTGACTGTGAAATTTCCCTAGTCGCCACACTCCGGCGCCTGTTTGGGTCAATGCACCCTAACCAGCACGTCTTTCAGACTGTGGGAGGAAACCGGAGCCCCCGGCGGAAACCCACACAGACTCTGATATTTTTCTCATCCCCATTCTCAGCCTTTTCCCCATAACCCCCAACCCCCTTATTAATCAAGAACCTATCTATCTCTGTCTTAAAGACACTCAATGACCCGGCCTCCACAGCCTTCTGCGGCAAAGACTTCCACAGATTCACCACTCTCTGGCTGAAGAAATTCCTCCTCATCTCTGTTTTAAAGGATCGTCCCTTTAGCCTGAGGTTGTGCCCTCTGGTTCTAGTTTTTCCTCCTAGTGGAAACATCCTCTCCACGTCCACTCTATCCAGGCCTCGCGGTATGCTGTAAGTTTCAATAAGATCCCCCCTCATCCTTCTAAACTCCAACGAGTACAGACCCAGAGTCCTCAACCCGTTCCTCATACGACAAGCTCTTCATTCCAGGGATCATTCTTGTGAACATCCTCTGGACCCTTTCCAAGTGAAATTGGGCGGCACGGGGCGAATGTGCAAACTTGACACAGACAGTGACCCAAGCCGGGAATTGAACCCGGGTCCCTGGCGCTGTGAGGCAGCAGTGCTAACCACTGTGCCACCGTGCCGCCCAATGTCACAGATACTATCAGAGACATGGGGAGGATATCACCCCGTTCCCTCGCAAAGAGCTGTCTCAATAGAGGAAGAATGGAAGTGTAGACTATTTTCTAAATGGAAAAATGCTAAGGAAATCAGAAACACAAAGGGACTTGGGAGTCCTTGTTCAAGGTTCTCTTCAGGTTAACGTGCAGTTTCAGTCGGCAGTTAGGAAGGCAAATGCAACGTTAGCATTCATGTCGAGAGGGCTAGAATACAAGAGCAGGGATGGACTTCTGAGGCTGGATAATGCTCTGGTCAGACCCCATTTGGAGTATTGTGAGCAGTTTTGGGCCCCGTATCTAAGGAAGGATGTGCTGGCCTTGGGAAGGGTCCAGAGGAGGTTCACAAGAATGATCCCCGGAATGAAGAGCTTGTCGTATGAGGAACGGTTGAGGACTCTGGGTCTGTACTCGTTGGAGTTTAGAAGGATGAGGGGGGGATCTTATTGAAACTTACAGGATACTGCGAGGCCTGGATAGAGTGGACGTGGAGAGGATGTTTCCACTAGTAGGAAAAACTAGAACCAGAGGCACAACCTCAGGGTAAAGGGACGATCCTTTAAAACAGAGATGAGGAGGAATTTCTTCAGCCAGAGAGTGGTGAATCTGTGGAAGTCTTTGCCGCAGAAGGCTGTGGAGGCCGGGTCATTGAGTGTCTTTAAGACAGAGATAGATAGGTTCTTGATTAATAAGGGGATCAGGGGTTATGGGGAAAAGGCAGGAGAATGGGGATGAGAAAAATATCAGCCAGGATTGAATGGCGGAGCAGACTCGATGGGCCGAGTGGCCTAATTCTGCTCCGATGTCTTCTGGTCTTATGGTTGTCAGTGCAGACCCGATGGGCTGAATGGCCTCCTTCTGCACTGTCGGATTTCTATGATTTTCCTTTCCTTCTCTATGAATAGTATGCTTTGGATAGCGCCCAAGAAACAACACTTCTCACTGTATCCCAACACACGTGACAATAATAAATCAAATTAATATCCTGATTTCCCCCTTCCTCCCATATCCTTTAATCCCTTTAGCCCCAAGAGCTATGACTGTGCGGCCAAATTCCCCTCCAACTCGATTTTCAAGTTAACTGACGACACCACCGTAGTGGGTCGGATCTCAAACAATGACGAGACAGAGTACAGGAATGAGATCGAGAATCTGGTGAACTGGTGCGGCAACAATAATCTCTCCCTCAATGTCAACAAAACGAAGGAGATTGTCATCGACTTCAGGAAGCGAGAGGAGAACATGCCCCTGTCTACATCAATGGGGATGAAGTAGAAAGGGTCAAGTTTTTAGGTGTCCAGATCACCAACATATCCTGATCCGCTCCGCCGTCCCCTCCGCTGACGCTATAGTTACGAAAGCCCACCAATGCTTCTACTTTCTCAGAATAGAATAGAATCCCTACAGTGCAGAAGGAGGCCATTCGGCCCATCGAGTCTGCACCGACCACAATCCCACCCAAGAACCCATTCCCGCAACCCCCCACATTCAAACTGCTAATTCCCCCCCCCGCCCCCGAGACACCAGGGTCAACCGAGCACGGCCAGTCAACCGAACCCGCACATCCCTGGACTGTGGGAGGAAACCGGAGCACCCGGAGGAAACCCACGCAGACACGGGGAGAATGTGCAGACTCCACACAGACAGTGACCCAAGCCGGGAATCGAACCCGGGTCCCTGGCAGACCGAATCACTCTCTGCAGACTATTTCTGCCACTTTGCCCCTTGGGGAACATATCCAAGCGGTTATGTTTCAGGGATTAATCCCAAAACTCAGAGCAATCATCTGGACACAGCAGCCTCTAATCCCAATTTGGCTTCTACAGACTGAGACCTGTCTGTAAAAGAGTGTGACAACAGTGTAGAGGGAGCTTTACTCTGTATCTAACCCCATGCTGTACCTGTCCTGGGAGTGTTTGATGGGGACAGTGTAGAGGGAGCTTTACTCTGTATCTAACCCCGTGCTGTACCTGTCCTGGGAGTGTTTGATGGGGACAGTGTAGAGGGAGCTTTACTCTGTATCTAACCCCGTGCTGTACCTGTCCTGGGAGTGTTTGATGGGGACAGTGTAGAGGGAGCTTTACTCTGTATCTAACCCCGTGCTGTACCTGTCCTGGGCGTGTTTGATGGGGACAGTGTAGAGGGAGCTTTACTCTGTATCTAACCCCGTGCTGTACCTGTCCTGGGAGTGTTTGATGGGGGACAGTGTAGAGGGAGCTTTACTCTGTATCTAACCCCGTGCTGTACCTGTCCTGGGAGTGTTTGATGGGGGACAGTGTAGAGGGAGCTTTACTCTGTATCTAACCCCGTGCTGTACCTGTCCTGGGAGTGTTTGATGGGGGACAGTGTAGAGGGAGCTTTACTCTGTATCTAACCCCGTGCTGTACCTGTCCTGGGAGTGTTTGATGGGGACAGTGGAGAGGGAGCTTTACTCTGTATCTAACCCCGTGCTGTACCTGTCCTGGGAGTGTTTGATGGGGACAGTGTAGAGGGAGCTTTACTCTGTATCTAACCCCGTGCTGTACCTGTCCTGGGAGTGTTTGATGGGGGTATTGTAGAGGGAGCTTTACTCTGTATCTAACCCCGTGCTGTATCTGTCCTGGGAGTGTTTGATGGGGACAGTGTCGAGGGAGCTTTACTCTGTATCTAACCCCGTGCTGTACCTGTCCTGGGAGTGTTTGATGGGGACAGTGTAGAGGGAGCTTTACTCTGTATCTAACCCCGTGCTGTATCTGTCCTGGGAGTGTTTGATGGGGACAGTGTCAAGGGAGCTTTACTCTGTATCTAACCCCGTGCTGTCCCTGTCCTGGGAGTGTTTGATGGGGACAGTGTAGAGGGAGCTTTACTCTGTATCTAACCCCGTGCTGTATCTGTCCTGGGAGTGTTTGATGGGGACAGTGTAGAGGGAGCTTTACTCTGTATCTAACCCCGTGCTGTACCTGTCCTGGGTGTGTTTGATGGCGGACAGTGTAGAGGGAGCTTTACTCTGTATCTAACCCCGTGCTGGACCTGTCCTGGGAGTGTTTGATGGGGGACAGTGTAGAGGGAGCTTTACTCTGTATCTAACCCCGTGCTGTACCTGTCCTGGGTGTGTTTGATGGGGACAGTGTAGAGGGAGCTTTACTCTGTATCTCACCCCGTGCTGTACCTGTCCTGGGAGTGTTTGATGGGGGACAGTGTAGAGGGAGCTTTACTCTGTATCTAACCCCGTGCTGTACCTGTCCTGGGAGTGTTTGATGGGGGACAGTGTAGAGGGAGCTTTATTTTAATTTCTGTTGGTGATCAGGAATGAGAAACGTGTTGATCGATTCTCTGAAAGAAGACTGTGATCTATTCTCTAGGTTTGTTGCAGTTGGTGTCTGCGCCCCTGATGTCGGGGGTGAGATCCCTGACTTGTGGATCTGTTTGCCGTGCAGGGAGTAAGTGGCGCCTTGGGTGAGTGTTTACAGGTTTTGTGTGTGTGTCGGTATCTGTGTGTGTGTGTGTGTCTGTGTGTGCGTGTGTGTGTCTGTGTGTGTGTGTGTCTGTGTGTGTGTGTGTCTGTGTGTGTGTGTCTGTGTGTGTGTGTGTGTGTGTGTGTCTGTGTGTGCGCGCGTCTGTGTGTGTGTCTGTGTGTGTGTGTGTCTGTGCGTGTGTGTGTCTGTGCGTGTGTGTGTCTGTGCGTGTGTGTCTGTCTGAGCGTGTGTGTGTGTGTGTGTCTGTGTGTGTGCGTGTGGGTTGAGTTGCTTTTGCCCTCTCTCCATTCAAGGTAACAGGCAGGAGGTTTACAGGGTTGAAAGGCAAAGCTTTTTCACACAGACGGAGCTGGAACTCACTGCCTCAACGGGTGCTGGAGGCAGAATCTCTCACAACTATTAACAAGTGTTTAGAAGAGCACTTGAAACATCACAAGCAGACAAGACGACGGAGCAGGGGATAGCAAGTGGGATTCAAATACATTGGGGCCTCTTGGTCAGTACAGTACAATAATTCTCTCTGCCATCGCCATCTCTGTAACCTCCTCCAGCCCCAACACCCCCTCCCTATCTCTGTAACCTCCTCCAGCCCCCTACACCCCCTCCCTATCTCTGTAACCTCCTCCAGCCCCAACACCCCCTCCCTATCTCTGTAACCTCCTCCAGCCCCTACACCCCTCCCTATCTCTGTAACCTCCTCCAGCCCCTACACCCCTCCCTATCTCTGTAACCTCCCCCTGCCCCTACACCCCTCCCTATCTCTGTAACCTCCTCCAGCCCCTACACCCCTCCCTATCTCTGTAACCTCCTCCAGCCCCTACACCCCCTCCCTATCTCTGTAACCTCCTCCAGCCCCTACACCCCTCTCTATCTCTGTAACCTCCTCCAGCCCCCTACACCCCTCCCGATCTCTGTAACCTCCTCCAGCCCCGACACCCCTCCCTATCTCTGTAACCTCCTCCAGCCCCTACAGCCCTCCCTATCTCTGTAACCTCCTCCAGCCTCTACACCCCTCCCTATCTCTGTAACCTCCTCCAGCCCCCTACACCCCTCCCTATCACTGTAATCTCCTCCAGCCCCCTACACCCCTCCCTATCTCTGTAACCTCCTCCAGCCCTCTACACCCCTCCCTATCTCTGTAACCTCCTCCAGCCCGTACAACCCTCCCTCTCTCTGTAACCTCCTCCAGCCCCTACACCCCTCCCTATCTCTGTAACCTCCTCCAGCCCCCTACACCCCTCTCTATCTCTATAACCTCCTCCAGCTCCCTCCACCCCTCCCTATATCTGTAACCTCCTCCTGCTCCCTACACCCCTCCCTATCTCTGTAACCTCCTCCAGCTCCCTACACCCCTCCCTATCTCTTAACCTCCTCCAGCCCCTGCAGCCCTCCCTATCTCTGTACCCCACTCCCTATCTCTGTAACCTCCTCCAGCCCCTACACCCCTCCCTATCTCTGTACCCCACTCCCTATCTCTGTAACCTCCTCCCGCTCCCTGCCCAGATACTTTCAGAGACATGGGGAGGATATCACCCCGTTCCCTCGCAAAGAGCTGTCTCAATAGAGGATGAATGGAAGTGTAGACTATTTTCTAAGTGGGGAAATGCTGAGGAAATCAGAAACACAAAGGGATTTGGGAGTCCTTGTTCAAGATCCTCTTCAGGTTAACGTGCAGGTTCAGTCGGCAGTTAGGAAGGCAAATGCAATGTTAGCATTCATGTCGAGAGGGCTAGAATACAAGAGCAGGGATGGACTTCTGAGGCTGTATAAGGCTCTAGTCAGACCCCATTTGGAGTATTGTGAGCAGTTTTGGGCTCCGTATCTAAGGAAGGATGTGCTGGCCTTGGAAAGGGTCCAGAGGAGGTTCACAAGAATGATCCCTGGAATGAAGAGCTTGTCGTATGAGGAACGGTTGAGGTCTCTGGGTCTGTACTCGTTGGAGTTTAGAAGGATGAGGATCTTATTGAAACTTACAGGATACTGCGAGGCTTGGATAGAGTGGACGTGGAGAGGATGTTTCCACTAGGAGGAAAAACTAGAACCAGAGGCACAACCTCAGGCTAAAGGGACGATCCTTTAAAACAGAGATGAGGAGGAATTTCTTCAGCCAGAGAGTGGTGAATCTGTGGAAGTCTTTACCGCAGAAGGCTGTGGAGGCCGGGTCATTGAGTGTCTTTAAGACAGAGATAGATAGGTTCTTGATTAGAACATAGAACATAGAAAGTCACAGCACAAACAGGCCCTTCGGCCCACAAGTTGCGCCGATCACATCCCCACCTCTAGGCCTATCTATAGCCCTCAATCCCATTAAATCCCATGTACTCATCCAGAAGTCTCTTAAAAGACCCCAACGAGTTTGCCTCCACCACCACCGACGTCAGCCGATTCCACTCACCCACCACCCTCTGAGTGAAAAACTTACCCCTGACATCCCCCCTGTACCTACCCCCCAGCACCTTAAACCTGTGTCCTCTCGTAGCAACCATTTCAGCCCTTGGAAATAGCCTCTGAGAGTCCACCCTATCCAGACCCCTCAACATCTTGTAAACCTCTAAGGGGAGCAGGGGTTATGGGGAAAAGGCAGGAGAATGGGGATGAGAAAAATATCAGCCAGGATTGAATGGCGGAGCAGACTCGATGGGCCGAGTGGCCTCATTCTGCTCCGATGTCTATGGTCTTTTGGAGTTAGGGAAAGGCTATCTCAGTGTTGAATCTCCCGAACTCACACCGGATTCTCTGTCTTCCTCCTTGTCTCAGGCTGGGTATGTCTAAGAGTGGGACAGAGTACGGACCCCTAACAGACCTTCCAGACTGGACTTTCACAGGTGAGGGACTGGAAGTTTCCAGAAAGATAAACAACCTGACTTCCTCTCTCCCGGATATCAGTTATCCTATATATAAACCACCCCGAACCCCTCGATTCGATTCCAGTCTGTAACTCACTCCCGGATATCAGTTATCCTATATATAAACCACCCCGAACCCCTCGATTAGATTCCAGTCTGTAACTCACTCCCAGGTATCTGTTATTCTATATATAAACCACCCCGAACCCCTCGATTAGATTCCAGTCTGTAACTCACTCCCAGGTATCTGTTATTCTATATATAAACCACCCCGAACCCCTCGATTAGATTCCAGTCTGTAACTCACTCCCAGGTATCTGTTATTCTATATATAAACCACCCTGAACCCCTCGATTAGATTCCAGTCTGTAACTCACTCCCGGGTATCTGTTATTCTATATATAAACCACCCCGAACCCCTCGATTAGATTCCAGTCTGTAACTCACCCCCGGGTATCTGTTATTCTATATATAAACCACCCCGAACCCCTCGATTAGATTCCAGTCTGTAACTCACTCCCGGGTATCTGTTATTCTATATATAAACCACCCTGAACCCCTCGATTAGATTCCAGTCTGTAACTCACTCCCGGGTATCTGTTATTCTATATATAAACCACCCCGAACCCCTCGATTAGATTCCAGTCTGTAACTCACCCCCGGGTATCTGTTATTCTATATATAAACCACCCCGAACCCCTCGATTAGATTCCAGTCTGTAACTCACTCCCGGGTATCTGTTATTCTATATATAAACCACCCCGAACCCCTCGATTAGATTCCAGTCTGTAACTCACTCCCGGGTATCTGTTATTCTATATATAAACCACCCCGAACCCCTCGATTAGATTCCAGTCTGTAACTCACTCCTGGGTATCTGTTATTCTATATATAAACCACCCCGAACCCCTCGATTAGATTCCAGTCTGTAACTCACTCCCAGGTATCTGTTATTCTATATATAAACCACCCCGAACCCCTCGATTAGATTCCAGTCTGTAACTCACTCCCGGGTATCTGTTATTCTATATATAAACCACCCTGAACCCCTCGATTAGATTCCAGTCTGTAACTCACTCCCGGGTATCTGTTATTCTATATATAAAACCACCCCAAACCCCTCGATTAGATTCCAGTCTGTAACTCACTCCCGGGTATCTGTTATTCTATATATAAACCACCCCGAACCCCTCGATTAGATTCCAGTCTGTAACTCACTCCCGGGTATCTGTTATTCTATATATAAACCACCCCGAACCCCTCGATTAGATTCCAGTCTGTAACTCACTCCTGGGTATCTGTTATTCTATATATAAACCACCCCGAACCCCTCGATTAGATTCCAGTCTGTAACTCACTCCCAGGTATCTGTTATTCTATATATAAACCACCCTGAACCCCTCGATTAGATTCCAGTCTGTAACTCACTCCCGGGTATCTGTTATTCTAGATATAAACCACCCGAACCCCTCGATTAGATTCCAGTCTGTAACTCACTCCCGGGTATCTGTTATTCTATGTATAAACCACCCCGAACCCCTCGATTAGATTCCAGTCTGTAACTCACTCCTGGGTATCTGTTATTCTATATTTAAACCACCCTGAACCCCTCGATTCGATTCCAGTCTGTAACTCACTCCCGGATATCTGTTATTCTATATATAAACCACCCCGAACCCCTCGATTAGATTCCAGTCTGTAACTCACCCCCGGGTATCTGTTATTCTATATATAAACCACCCCGAACCCCTCGATTAGATTCCAGTCTGTAACTCACTCCCGGGTATCTGTTATTCTATATATAAACCACCCCGAACCCCTCGATTAGATTCCTGTGACTCCCTGCTTTGTAGTGTTAGTGACTCAGGGCTGGG